>NC_086318.1:328855211-328915211 GCF_036172605.1 Pelobates fuscus | reverse complement strand
CCCACAGGACTTCAAAATAAACAAGATAACGTCAATTTTTTACAGTTGTGCCCTACATACATTCACCATTTCAGTCCCATTACCAAGCTTTTCTTAATATGTCAAGGTAGTTGGACTGAAACATTGATTACATGCAAAGGCACGTCTGCTTAAAATAAATCAGCACTTTTGTTTATTTTGAAGCCTATGAGTGCTTTTTTTTTACGTTGGAGTAATCATTTTTAATTTTAAGTTCTCTTTTCTAACTCTGTACCTGCACACTATGCTGGCGCGACGCATTATGGGGCTGGTAAATATTTTTTTCCAGGGCTGCTTTTAATTCCCAGTCCGGCCCTGCCAGTCAGTGTCCTTCAAGCGGCTCTGTCAGGCCTACAGTGTGTGCTCTGCAGACCTGTGCCAGTGCACATTGCCAGTTTGCCACTCATATCTGTCACAGTAGCTTGCACGCATAGTACCACTAATCCCCCAAAAAATGACAGACAGAGGCAGGACACCCCGCAGGGGCCGTCGTGGTCGTGGTGCTGTGATTCCCTTTTGCCCTAGAATAATGCCCAGTTTTCAGAAGCCACGTACCCTGAACTTGAAAAGTTCTGAGGACATAGTTGACTGGCTAACACAGGACACCCAATCTTCTACAGCCTCCGCTCGTAACCTTGATGCACCATCCTCCTCCAGCTTAGCTTCAGGCACCTCTCAAGATACCACTCACCCACCTGCCGCCACCACCAAAACTAGCACCACAGCCGCTTTACTTGGTATGTCAGAGGAGTTATTCACACATTACATAGTTACATAGTTACATAGTTACATAGCTGAAAAGAGACTTGCGTCCATCAAATTCAGCCTTCCTCACATATGTTTTTTGCTGTTGATCCAAAAGAAGGCAAAACAAACCCCAGTTTGAAGCACTTCCAATTTTGCAACAAGTTAGGAAAAAAAATCCTTCTTGACCCCAGAATGGCAGTTAGATTTAACCTTGGATCAAGCAGTTATTACCCTACATTGAAAGATTATATATTGAATATTCTGTTTTTGCAAGTATGCATCTAGTAGCTGTCTGAACATCTGTATGGACTCTGATAAAACCACTTCTTCAGGCAGAGAATTCCACATCCTGATTGTTCTTACAGTAAAAAAACCTTTCCTTTGCCTTAGACGAAATCTTCTTTCTTCTAGTCTAAATGCATGACCTCGTGTCCTATGTAAAGTCCGGTTTGTGAATAGATTTCCACACAATGGTTTGTATTGGCCTTGAATATATTTATATAATGTTATCATATCCCCTCTCAGGCAACGTTTTTCTAAACTAAATAGGTTTAAATTTGTTAACCTTTCTAAATAGCTGATATGTTCCATTCCTTTTATTAATTTTGTAGCCCGCCTCTGCACTTTTTCTAGTGCCATAATATCCTTCTTTAGAACAGGTGCCCAAAATTGCACAGCATATTCAATGTGTGGTCTTACCAGTGATTTATAAAGAGGCAAAATGATATTCTCGTCCTGAGAATGAATGCCCTTTTTCATGCATGACAATACCCTACTGGCCTTGGCCACTGCTGATTGACATTGCACATTGTTGCATAGTTTGTTGTCTATAACAATTCCCAAGTCCTTTTCGTGTGTTGTTATCCCTAATTCGCTTCCATTAAGGGTATACGTTGCTTGTGTATTCTTTACGCCGAAGTGCATAACTTTGCATTTTTCAACATTAAATTTCATCTGCCATTTGAGTGCCCAGTCCTCCAGTCTATCCAAATCCCTCTGCAGCAAAGTAATATCTTGCTCACATTGTATTATTTTACTAAGTTTTGTGTCAAGTTTTGTGTCATCTGCAAACACTGAAACATGACTTTCAATGCTGTCTTCAAGATCATTTATAAACATGTTAAATAGAAGGGGTCCCAGAACAGACCCCTGAGGGACACCACTTGCCACCTCTGTCCAGCTTGAAAATTTACCATTAACGACAACTCTTTGTACTCTGTTTTTAAGCCAATGTTCTACCCAAGAACAAGCATTTTCATCTAGACCGATTTCCTTGAGTTTGAACACTAATCTTCTGTGTGGAACTGTATCAAATGCCTTGGCAAAGTCCAAATAGATCACATCCACTGCAACACCCTGATCTATACTTCTACTTACTTCTTCGTAGAATGCAATCAAGTTAGTTTGACATGACCTGTGCTTCATAAAACCGTGCTGATTTTTGCTGATAACCATGTTCTTCTCAAGGAATTCTTGAATTTAATCCCTTAATAACCTTTCAAATATTTTACCAGCCACAGAAGTTAAGCTCACAGGTCTATAATTTCCAGGCAAGGATTTTGAACCATCCAATCCTCCGGAACACTTCCTGAAAGAAAAGAATCTTGAAAGATTAAAAACAGAGGTTCACTTATTTCTACACTTAGTTCCTTAAGTACACGTGGATGGATACCGTCAGGCCCTGGAGCTTTGTTTATATTAACTTTCTTTAGTTGCTGCAGCACCTTGTCTTGAGTTAACCAATTACAATTATTCTGCAAGTTTTTAGTAGCAAACATTTGCACATCTATTGCCATGGGTTCTTCCTTAATATATACAGAGGAGAAATAGTTATTTAAAATTCCTGCCTTTTCCTGGTCTCCATTGACTAACACCCCCGTTTCAGTTTTTAGTGTAGCTACACTTTCATTTTTGGGTTTTTTAGAATTTATGTACTTAAAAAATGCTTTAGGGTTGGTTTTGCTCTCTTTAGCTATCATTTTTTTCATTTTGAAGTTTAGCAAGTCTAATTGCCTTTTTGCACGCATTATTTGCTTCCTTATATCTTTTATAAGATGCATCTGATTTGTCCGATTTAAATGCTTTAAATGCCCTTTTTTATTTTTAATCTCTTGTTTTACTTTTCTAGTAAGCCACATTGGTTTTAATTTGTTTCTTTTATATTTATTTCCCAATGGTACATACTGAGAAATGTACCTTTCTAATATTTGTTGGAAGTTGATCCATTTATCCTCAGTGTTCTTTTCACTAAAGAGTTTATGCCAGTCAATATATTGTAAAGCTTCCCTTAACTTATTGATGTTGGCCTTTTTAAAATTATATGTTTTAGTATACCCCATGTGCTTTGGTTTTTTTTGAGTTTATTCCAAAGGACACTATGTGCTCACCTACTTGAATGTTGGTCAAAAGATCAATGTTGTTTGTTAAAACCAGGTCCAGACAAGCGTCCATTCTAGTTGGTGCTTGTACTAGTTGTGACATGAAGGTGTCATTTAACAAGTTTAAAAACCTAATTCCCTTTGCTGAGCTACTAGTCCCTCTGTCCCAATTTATGTCCGGGTAATTAAAATCTCCAATAATTAAAGTGTTACCCAGATTTGCAGCTTTCTCAATTTGCTCAAACAGCTGTTGTTCCTCGTCAATATTAACATTAGGTGGTTTATAACATATCCCAAACAGATACGCCTATGGGTAGTGATGTACCGAACTGTCCGGCGGCGACCGGTTCCAGGCGAACTTAGCGTGTTCGCGTTCGCCGCGGCGGGCGGACACATGCGCAGTTCGATCCGCCCCCTATTCGTCATCATTGGGCAAACTTTGAACCTGTGCCTCTCGGTCAGCAGACACATTCCAGCCAATCAGCAGCACTCCCTCCCTTCCACACCCTCCAACCTCACTCCCAGCATCCATTTTCGATTCATTCGGAAGATGCATGCTTAGTGAGAGGAGGGAAAGTTTAGCTGCTGCTGATTAGATAGGGAAATTGGTAGCTAGGCTAGGGTATTCAGTGTCCACTACAATCCTGAAGGACTCACCTGATCTCTGCTGTAAGGACAGCACCCCAAAAAGCCCTTTTTAGGGCTATAACATCAGGCTGCTTTTTTTTTTTTTTTCCTGTGTAATGTAATTGCAGGTGCCTGCCTGCCAGCTTCTGTGTGAGGTTCACATTGGATACTGTGCCTATTTGCCCAGTGCCACCACTCATATCTGTTTTAACAATAGGTTAAGCTTTACATTTAAAATAAATATTTTTTTTTCACTGTAATAGAAGAGCAGTTGCCTGCCTGCCAGCTTCTGTGTGAGGTTGGATGCCTTGCCCATTTGCACAGTCAGTGCCACCACTCATATCTGTTTTAACAATTGGTTAAGCTTTAGATTTAAAATAATATTTTTTTTTCACTGTAATAGAAGAGCAGTTGCCTGCCTGCCAGCTTCTGTGTCAGGTTGGATGCCTTGCCCATTTGCACAGCCAGTGCCACCACTCATATCTGTTTTAACAATAGCTTAAGCTTTAGATTTTAAAGAAATCATTTGTTTTCACTGTAATAGAAGATCAGTTAGTTGTCTGCAAGCGTCTGTGTTTCAGGCCTACTTCAGCGTGTGCTCTGCAGACCTGTGCCAGCGTGCTTTGACAGTTGCCACTCATATCTGGTGTCTCTTTAGCGTGCTTTTACAAAGAAAAAAGGTTTCCAGTGTAAGCTAATAGCAGACAGTCAGTGTCCTTCAAGCGGCTCTGTCAGGCCTTCCTTCAGCGTGTGCCCTGCACAACCCTGCCAGCGTGCTTTGACAGTTGCCACTCATATCTTGTGTCTCTATAGCGTGCTTTTACAACCAAAATTTTGTTTCCACTGTAATGGAAGAGCAGTTGCCTGCCTGCCAGCTTCTGTGTGAGGTTCACATTGGATACTGTGCCCACTAGCCCAGTGCCACCACTCATATCTGTTTTAACAATTGGTTAAGCTTTAGATTTAAAATAAATATTTTTTTTTCACTGTAATAGAAGAGCAGTTAGTTGTCTGCAAGCGTCTGTGTTTCAGGCCTACTTCAGCGTGTGCTCTGCAGACCTGTGCCAGCGTGCTTTGACAGTTGCCACTCATATCTTGTGTCTCTATAGCGTGCTTTTACAACCAAAATTTTGTTTCCACTGTAATAGAAGAGCAGTTGCCTGCCAGCTTCTGTGTGAGGTTCAAATTGGATACTGTGCCTATTTGCCCAGTGCCACCACTCATATCTGTTTTGACAATTGGTTAAGCTTTACATTTAAAATAAATATTTTTTTTTCACTGTAATAGAAGAGCAGTTGCCTGCCTGCCAGCTTCTGTGTGAGGTTGGATGCCTTGCCCATTTGCACAGTCAGTGCCGTTTTAACAATAGCTTAAGCTTTAGATTTTAAAGAAATCATTTTTTTTTTCACTGTAATAGAAGATCAGTTAGTTGTCTGCAAGCGTCTGGGTGTCAGGCCTACTTCAGCGTGTGCTCTGCAGACCTGTGCCAGCGTGCTTTGACAGTTGCCAATCATATCTGGTGTCTCTTTAGCGTGCTTTTACAAAGAAAAAAGGTTTCCAGTGTAAGCTAATAGCAGACAGTCAGTGTCCTTCAAGCGGCTCTGTCAGGCCTTCCTTCAGCGTGTGCCCTGCACAACCCTGCCAGCGTGCTTTGACAGTTGCCACTCATATCTTGTGTCTCTATAGCGTGCTTTTACAACCAAAATTTTGTTTCCACTGTAATAGAAGAGCAGTTGCCTGCCAGCTTCTGTGTGAGGTTCACATTGGATACTGTGCCTATTTGCCCAGTGCCACCACTCATATCTGTTTTGACAATTGGTTAAGCTTTACATTTAAAATAAATATTTTTTCACTGTAATAGAAGAGCAGTTGCCTGCCTGCCAGCTTCTGTGTGAGGTTGGATGCCTTGCCCATTTGCACAGTCAGTGCCACCACTCATATCTGTTTTAACAATAGCTTAAGCTTTAGATTTTAAATAAATATATTTTTTTCACTGTAATAGAAGAGCAGTTGCCTGCCTGCCAGCTTCTGTGTCAGGTTGGATGCCTTGCCCATTTGCACAGTCAGTGCCACCACTCATATCTGTTTTAACAATTGGTTAAGCTTTAGATTTTAAATAAATCATTTTTTTCACTGTAATAGAAGAGCAGTTGCCTGCCTGCCAGCTTCTGTGTGAGGTTCACATGGGATACTGTGCCCACTAGCCCAGTGCCACCACTCATATCGGTTTTAACAATTGGTTAAGCTTTACATTTAAAATAAATATTTTTTTTTTCACTGTAATAGAAGAGCAGTTAGTTGTCTGCAAGCGTCTGTGTTTCAGGCCTACTTCAGCGTGTGCTCTGTAGACCTGTTCCAGCGTGCTTTGACAGTTGCCAATCATATTTGGTGTCTCTTTAGCGTGCTTTTAAAACCAAAATTAGTTTTTCACTGTTATAGATTGAATAGCAGTTACTTGTCTTCAAGCGGGTGTCTCAGGCCTACAGTGTGTGCTCTGCAGAACTGTTCCAGTGCACATTGCCAATCATATCTGGTGTCTCTATAGCGTGCTTTTAAAAGCAAAATTTGTTTTTCACTGTTATAGATTGAATAGCAGTTACTTGTCTTCAAGCGGCTCTGTCAGTCCTTCCTTCAGCGTGTGCTCTGCAGAACTGTTCCAGTGCACATTGCCAATCATATCTGGTCTCACAGTAGCTTGCACGCATAGTACCACTAATACCCCAAAAAATGACAGGCAGAGGCAGGCCACCCCGCAGTGGCCGTCGTGGTCGTGGTGCTGTGATTCCCTTTTGCCCTAGAATAATGCCCAGTTTTCAGAAGCCACGTACCCTGAACTTGAAAAGTTCTGAGGACTTAGTTGACTGGCTAACACAGGACACCCAATCTTGTACAGCCTCCGCTCGGAACCTTGACGCACCATCCTCCTCCAGCTTAGCTTCAGGCACCTCTCAAGATAGCACTCACCCGCCTGCCGCCACCACCAAAACTAGCACCACAGCCGCTTTACTTGGTATGTCAGAGGAGTTATTCACACACCCGTTTGAAGAAATGAGTGATGCCCAACCATTATTGCTAGAGGATGTAGATAACAGGGATATGTCTCAGGCAGGCAGCATTAAACACATGGAGGTACGGTGTGATGATGATGATGTTGTACCCGCTGCTGCTTCCTTTTCTGAGTTGTCAGATACAAGCGAAGCGGTTGATGATGACGATGCGTCCATGGATGTCACGTGGGTGCCCGCTCGGCAAGAAGAAGAACAGGGCGAAAGTTCAGATGGGGAGACAGAGAGGAGGAGGAGGAGACGAGTTGGAAGCAGGGGGGGGTCGTCGCAAGGAGCTAGTGGCACAGTCAGACAGCATGCATCGGCACCCGGGGTCAGCCCGACAGCACGCCAATCAACGCATGCTGTGTCCACCACCAGAATGCCGTCATTGCAGAGCTCAGCAGTGTGGCATTTTTTTTGTGTGTCTGCCTCGGACAACAGCGATGCCATTTGCAACCTGTGCCAAAGGAAACTGAGTCGTGGGAGGTCCAACACCCACCTAGGTACAACTGCTTTGCGTAGGCACATGATCTCACATCACAAACGCCTATGGGATCAACACATGAGTACAAGCAGCACGCCTACTCTAAGCCGCCATCCTCCTCCTGGTCCAGCATCTTCAGCCACGTCAACCACTGCTGTCCTTCTTGCCCCCTCTCAACCATCCGCCACTCCGTCTCCCGCCTTGAGCAGTTCCCGCTCATCTGCCCACAGTCATGTGTCTGTCAAGGACATGTTTGAGCGTAAGAAGCCAATGTCACCAAGTCACCCCCTTGCCCAGCGTCTGACAGCTGGCTTGTCCGAACTATTAGCCCGACAGCTTTTACCATACAATCTGGTTGAGTCTGAGGCGTTCAAAAAATTTGTAGCTATTGGGACACCGCAGTGGAAGGTACCCGGCCGGAATTTCTTTTCACAAAAGGCAATCCCCAACTTGTACTCGATTGTGCGAAAGGAAGTCAAGGCATGTCAGGCACACAGTGTTGGGGCAAGGGTCCATCTGACCACTGATACCTGGTCTGCAAAGCATGGTCAGGGCAGGTATATCACCCACACTGCGCATTGGGTAAACCTGCTGACGGCTGACAAGCAAGGAATGCGTGGCATTGCAGAGGAGTTGGTGACACCGCCACGAATTGCAGGCAGTCCTGCTGCCACCTCCTCTACTCCTCCTACTCCATCCTCTTCCATAACCTCCTCGGCTGAGTCCTCTTGTGCCGCTGCTTCTTGCTCCACATCAACGGCACCCCCCCAGCTCCCCAGGTACTATTCCACATCCCGGATACGGCAGTGTCACGCCGTCTTGGGTTTGACTTGCTTGAAAGCAGAGAGTCACACCGGACAAGCACTCCTGTCCGCCCTGAACGCACAGGTGGAAAAGTGGCTGACTCCGCAGCAACTGGATATCGGCAAAGTGGTGTGTGACAACGGAAAAAATTTGATAGCGGCATTGAAGTTGGGCAAGTTGACACATGTGCCGTGCATGGCACATGTGTGTAATCTGATCGTACAACGCTTTGTGCATAAGTACACAGGCTTACAGGACGTCCTGAAGCAGGCCAGGAAGGTGTGTGGCCATTTCAGGCGTTCCTACACGGCCATGGCTCACTTTGCCGATATCCAGCGGCGAAACAACATGCCAGTGAGGCGCTTGATTTGCGACAGCCCTACACGTTGGAATTCAACACTCCTAATGTTCGACCGCCTGCTCCAACAAGAAAAAGCTGTTAATGAATATTTGTATGACCGGGGTGCTAGGACAGCCTCTGGGGAGCTGGGAATTTTTTTGCCACGTTACTGGACGCTCATGCGCAATGCCTGTAGGCTCATGCGTCCTTTTGAGGAGGTGACAAACCTAGTCAGTCGCAACGAAGGCACCATCAGCGACATCATACCATTTGTTTTCTTCATGGAGCATGCCCTGCGAAGAGTGCTGGATCAGGCCATAGATGAGCGTGAAGAGGAAGAGGAAGAGTTGTGGTCACCATCACCACCAGAAACAGCCGTATCAGCATCGCTTGCTGGACCTGCGGCAACGCTGGAAGAGGATTGTGAGGAAGAGGAGTCAGAGGAGGATTGTAGCTTTGAGGAGGAGGAGGAGGAGCAAGACCAAACACAACAGGCATCCCAGGGTGCTCGTTGTAAACTATCTGGTACCCGTGGTGTTGTACGTGGCTGGGGGGAAGAACATACCTTCAATGACATCAGTGAGGAGGAGGAACGGGAAATGAGTAGCTCGGCATCCAACCTTGTGCAAATGGGGTCTTTCATGCTGTCCTGCCTGTTGAGGGACCCTCGTATAAAAAGGCTGAAGGAGAACGACTTGTACTGGGTGTCCACGCTACTAGACCCCCGGTATAAGCAGAAAGTGGCGGAAATGTTACCCAATTACAACAAGTCGGAAAGGATGCAGCATTTGCAAAATAAATTAAAAAGTATGCTTTACACAGCGTATAAGGGTGATGTCACAGCACAACGGGAATCTAACAGGGGGAGAGGTGGAAGTCATCCTCTTCTGGCCTGCCCCGCTTCAAGTGTCTTGTCAGAAAGGACCTTCAGTGCAGCAGGAGGTATTGTCACTGAGAAGAGAAGTCGCCTAGGTCAAAAAAGTCTAGATTACCTCACCTTTATTAAGATGAATGAGGGATGGATCCCGAAGGGACTGACACTGGGCGATACATTCGATTAAAAAATGCCTGATGAGATGAGCTGCCTTGGGCTAAAAATGGTCCACACGCTGCTGTATTTTAGCTCTGAATGACGTTTGACTTGCGTGACTTATCCGCCACCAACTAGGGTTCAAGCCGCCATGTTTTAGGGCACTTTCTGCCTGTGAAACAAACATAATTTTTTTCTGGCCGCTGCTACAGCAGCGGCTGCAACAATACCAATTTTTTCAGGCATGTGTACATGCCTAATTTTTAGGCCCACTGGTGCAGCATTGTGGCTTCAAAAACCAAACCAAAAAAAAATCCTCCAAGATGGCACCAATATACCAGTGGTCTAAGCATCTTCCAACCTTGGCCTAAAAAGGGGAGGTGATTCCACAATTAAAAATCGCTGCCATATACACGTCCACTGATAGGAGACACGGAAGGTATTAAACTGATATGAACATTTACTAAACTCACCACTCCGAGTGCTGTTATTTATTTACATTTTTTGTGGTGAGGCTTTACAGGACAAAGTGCTTCTCCACGGGACATGTTAACTCGCGGGCAGCTGGATATCCTTCCAGAAGAGATGTATTTGACAAAATGTTGTAATACCTTTAGTAAAAATTAGTGAAAAAATAAATCACAAGCAGGGTACAAACGGCGAATTAAAGCTAAGGATTTCAGGATTAACCATGTTTTAGAGAAGGAGATCCCACCAAAAAAAACAAAAAAAACCTTGTTCGATTCTAGAAACCTGGTGTGTATGGTAATTTGACCCAAGTCAATGAGGCAAAACTGCAGATGGAGGAAACATGCGAACTCACAGGTTACATTAGCACCACCACTCAAAAAACACTGAATAAACAGAAGCAGAACTGTAGCCGTCTCTATATTTTAAAGTAAATTAAGTCATACAATTCACCACCCTCATTTTCTAAAAGGGGAAAAATTACTATGGGTCACTTTACCACCAGTGAAGTTCAGCCCACCTCCGGCTCCAACCAAGTGACTGAAATCCTCCAAGATGGCACCAATATACCAGTGGTCTAAGCATCTTCCCACCTTGGCCTAAAAAGGGGAGATGATTCCACAATTAAAAATCGCTGCCATATACACGTCCACTGATAGGAGACGCGTAAGGTATTAAACTGATCAGAACAATACTAAACTCACCACTCCTATCTGGTGGCACATTAGCTTGCCCGCGCAGTGCCCCAAATTTCAAGTAAGAGGACCGACCAAGCATCTTCTTCCATCTCCCTGTTACATAAATCAATGCCATATCCATAGAAATTGTACATAATATCCAGGAGAGTTTTACAGGGCCAAATCTTGTCGCCTGTTGAAAGAGGTGACCTTGCTTGGGTCCCAGGTGTGCGGTTCCTAAAATGGCTGCCATATACACGTCCACTGATAGGAGACGCGGAAGGTATTAAACTGATATGAACATTTACTAAACTCACCACTCCGAGTGCTGTTATTTATTTAAATTTTTTGTGGTGAGGCTTTACAGGACAGAGTGCTTCTCCACGGGACATGTTAACTCAAGGGCAGCTGGCTCATCAAGGAACCAGAGCAGCTTGAACGAGGTGACCTTGCTCGGGTCCCAGGTGTGCGGTTCCTAAAATGGCTGCCATATACACGTCCACTGATAGGAGACGCGGAAGGTATTAAACTGATATGAACAATACTCCACTCCTATCAGTAGGGCCCCCCACCCACTGTGCAGGGGTGGGGGCCGAGGGGAGGACAGTAGGTCCCACCATTGTGATTTATGGCCCCCACCCACCGCGCAGGGGTGGGGGAGGACAGTAGCCTCCCCCAGTGTGTATCAGGGTCCCTGAGGACAGGTGTCAATAAATACCTGCCAAGTGACCCTATGTAGGGGGAACAGTCCCTATTCTGCTCTGTGTCAGTGTGTATCAGGGGCTTTGAGGACAGGGAACAGTCTCTATTCTGCTCTGTGTCAGTGTGTATCATGGGCTTTGAGGACAGGGAACAGTCTCTATTCTGCTCTGTGTCAGTGTGTATCAGGGGCTTTGAGGACAGGTGTCAATCCATATCTGCCAAGTGACCCTATGTAGGGGTAACAGTCTCTATTCTGCTCTGTGTCATTGTGTATCATGGTCTCTGTGGTCGGGGAACAGTCTCTATTCTGCTCTGTGTCAGTGTGTATCATGGGCTTTGAGGACAGGTGTCAATCCATACCTGCCAAGTGACCCTATGTTGGGGTAACAGTCTCTATTCTGCTCTGTGTCAGTGTGTATCATGGGCTTTGAGGACAGGTGTCAATCCATACTTGCTAAGTGACCCTATGTAGGGGTAACAGTCTCTATTCTGCTCTGTGTCAGTGTGTATCATGGTCTCTGTGGACGGGGAACAGTCTCTATTCTGCTCTGTGTCAGTGTGTATAAGGGGCTTTGAGGACACGTGTCTATCCATATCTGCCAAGTGACCCTATGTAGGGGTAACAGTCTCTATTCTGCTCTGTGTCAGTGTGTATCATGGTCTCTGTGGACGGGGAACAGTCTCTATTCTGCTCTGTGTCAGTGTGTATCAGGGGCTTTGAGGACAGGGGTCAATCCATATCTGCCAAGTGACCCTATGTAGGGGAAACAGTCTCTATTCTGCTCTGTGTCAGTGTGTATCATGGTCTCTGTGGACGGGGAACAGTCTCTATTCTGCTCTGTGTCAGTGTGTATCAGGGGTTTTGAGGACAGGTGTCAATCCATATCTGCCAAGTGACCCTATGTAGGGGGAACAGTCTCTATTCTGCTCTGTGTGAGGAGGAGGAACGGGAAATAAGTAGCTCGGCATTCAACCTTGTGCAAATGGGGTCTTTCATGCTGTCGTGCCTGTTGAGGGACCCTCGTATAAAAAGGCTGAAGGAGAACGACCTGTGCTGGGTGTCCACGCTACTAGACCCCCGGTCTCTATTCTGCTCTGTGTCAGTGTGTATCATGGTCTCTGAGGACGGGGCACAGTCTCTATTCTGCTCTGTGTCAGTGCGTATCAGGGGTTTTGAGGACAGGTGTCAATCCATATCTGCCAAGTGACCCTATGTAGGGGTAACAGTCTCTATTCTGCTCTGTGTCAGTGTGTATCAGGAGTTTTGAGGACAGGTGACAATCCATATCTGCCAAGTGACCCTATGTAGGGGGAACAGTCTCTATTCTGCTCTGTGTCAGTGTGTATGTATCAGGGATCATTAGGATAGGTGTCAATCCATATCTGCCAAGTGACCCTATGTAGGGATAACAGTCTCTATTCTGCTCTGTGTCAGTGTGTATCAGGGGCTTTGAGGACGGGGAAAAGTCTCTATTATGCTCTGTGCCAGTGTGTATCAGGGGCTTTGAGGACAGGTGTCAATCCATATCTGCCAAGTGACCTATGTAGGGGTAACAGTCTCTATTCTGCTCTGTGTAAGTGTGTATCATGGTCTCTGTGGACGGGGAACAGTCTCTATTCTGCTCTGTGTCAGTGTGTATCAGGGGCTTTGAGGACAGGTGTCAATCCATATCTGCCAAGTGACCATATGTAGGGGTAACAGTCTCTATTCTGCTCTGTGTCAGTGTGTATGTATCAGGGATCATTAGGATAGGTGTCAATCCATATCTGCCAAGTGACCCTATGTAGGGGTAACAGTCTCTATTCTGCTCCGTGTCAGTGTGTATCAGGGGCTTTGAGGACAGGTGTCAATCCATATCTGCCAAGTGACCCTATGTAGGGGTAACAGTCTCTTTTCTGCTCTGTGTCAGTGTGTATCATGGTCTCTGTGGACGGGGAACAGTCTCTATTCTGCTCTGTGTCAGTGTGTATCAGGGGCTTTGAGGACAGGTGTCTATACATATCTGCCAAGTGACCCTATGTAGGGGTAACAGTCTCTATTCTGCTCTGTGTCAGTGTGTATGTATCAGGGATCATTAGGATAGGTGTCAATCCAAATCTGCCAAGTGACCCTATGTAGGGATAACAGTCTCTATTCTGCTCTGTGTCAGTGTGTATCAGGGGCTTTGAGGACGGGGAACAGTCTCTATTCTGCTCTGTGTCAGTGTGTATCAGGGGCTTTGAGGACAAGTGACCCTGCCAAGTGACCCTATCTGCCAAGTGACCCTATGTAGGGGTAACAGTCTCTATTCTGCTCTGTGTCAGTGTGTATCAGGGGTTTTGAGGACAGGGAACAGTCTCTATTCTGCTCTGTGTCAGTGTGTATCATGGGCTTTGAGGACGGGGAACAGTCTCTATTCTGCTCTGTGTCAGTGTGTATCAGGGGCTTTGAGGACAGGTGTCAATCCATATCTGCCAAGTGACCCTATGTAGGGGGAACAGTCTCTATTCTGCTCTGTGTGAGGAGGAGGAACGGGAAATAAGTAGCTCGGCATTCAACCTTGTGCAAATGGGGTCTTTCATGCTGTCGTGCCTGTTGAGGGACCCTCGTATAAAAAGGCTGAAGGAGAACGACCTGTGCTGGGTGTCCACGCTACTAGACCCCCGGTCTCTATTCTGCTCTGTGTCAGTGTGTATCATGGTCTCTGAGGACGGGGCACAGTCTCTATTCTGCTCTGTGTTAGTGTGTATCAGGGATTTTGAGGACAGGTGTCAATCCATATCTGCCAAGTGACCCTATGTAGGGGTAACAGTCTCTATTCTGCTCTGTGTCAGTGTGTATCAGGAGTTTTGAGGACAGGTGACAATCCATATCTGCCAAGTGACCCTATGTAGGGGGAACAGTCTCTATTCTGCTCTGTGTCAGTGTGTATGTATCAGGGATCATTAGGATAGGTGTCAATCCATATCTGCCAAGTGACCCTATGTAGGGATAACAGTCTCTATTCTGCTCTGTGTCAGTGTGTATCAGGGGCTTTGAGGACGGGGAAAAATCTCTATTCTGCTCTGTGCCAGTGTGTATCAGGGGCTTTGAGGACAGGTGTCAATCCATATCTGCCAAGTGACCCTATGTAGGGGTAACAGTCTCTATTCTGCTCTGTGTAAGTGTGTATCATGGTCTCTGTGGACGGGGAACAGTCTCTATTCTGCTCTGTGTCAGTGTGTATCAGGGGCTTTGAGGACAGGTGTCAATCCATATCTGCCAAGTGACCCTATGTAGGGGTAACAGTCTCTATTCTGCTCTGTGTCAGTGTGTATGTATCAGGGATCATTAGGATAGGTGTCAATCCATATCTGCCAAGTGACCCTATGTAGGGGTAACAGTCTCTATTCTGCTCTGTGTCAGTGTGTATCAGGGGCTTTGAGGACGGGGGACAGTCTCTATTCTGCTCCGTGTCAGTGTGTATCAGGGGCTTTGAGGACAGGTGTCAATCCATATCTGCCAAGTGACCCTATGTAGGGGTAACAGTCTCTTTTCTGCTCTGTGTCAGTGTGTATCATGGTCTCTGTGGACGGGGAACAGTCTCTATTCTGCTCTGTGTCAGTGTGTATCAGGGGCTTTGAGGACAGGTGTCTATACATATCTGCCAAGTGACCCTATGTAGGGGTAACAGTCTCTATTCTGCTCTGTGTCAGTGTGTATGTATCAGGGATCATTAGGATAGGTGTCAATCCATATCTGCCAAGTGACCCTATGTAGGGATAACAGTCTCTATTCTGCTCTGTGTCAGTGTGTATCAGGGGCTTTGAGGACGGGGAACAGTCTCTATTCTGCTCCGTGTCAGTGTGTATCAGGGGCTTTGAGGACAGGTGTCAATCCATATCTGCCAAGTGACCCTATGTAGGGGTAACAGTCTCTATTCTGCTCTGTGTCAGTGTGTATCATGGTCTCTGTGGACGGGGAACAGTCTCTATTCTGCTCTGTGTCAGTGTGTATCAGGGGCTTTGAGGACAAGTGACCCTGCCAAGTGACCCTATCTGCCAAGTGACCCTATGTAGGGGTAACAGTCTCTATTCTGCTCTGTGTCAGTGTGTATCAGGGGTTTTGAGGACAGGTGTCAATCCATATCTGCCAAGTGACCCTATGTAGGGGGAACAGTCTCTATTCTGCTCTGTGTGAGGAGGAGGAACGGGAAATGAGTAGCTCAGCATCCAACCTTGTGCCAATGGGGTCTTTCATGCTGCCGTGCCTGTTGAGGGACCCTCGTATAAAAAGGCTGAAGGAGAACGACCTGTTCTGGGTGTCCACGCTACTAGACCCCCGGTATAAGCAGACAGTGGCGGAAATGTTACCGAATTACAAGTCGGAAAAGGATGCAGCATTTGCAAAATAAATTAAAAAGTATGGTTTAGACAGCGTATAAGGGTGATGTCACAGCACAACGGGAATCTAACAGGGTAAGAGGTGAAAGTGATCCTCCTCCTCCTCCCACAACCACGCCATATCTGCCAAGTGACCCTATGTAGGGGGAACAGTCCATATTCTCCTCTGTGTCCGTGTGCATCAGGGTCTCTGAGGACAGGTGTCAATCCATATGTCAAGGTGTCAATCCATATCCATTGTGATTTAGGAATGTTAGGTGATTTCTGCCCTTTATGGATTAAAAGCAGACTCTGCATCAACTGTGTAATTTTCCATGGGAGTTTTGCCATGGATCCCTCTCCGGCATGCCACAGTCCAGGTGTTAGTCCCCTTGAAACAACTTTTCCATCACTTTTGTGGCCAGAAAGAGTCCCTGTTGGTTTTGAAATTCGCCTGCCCATTGAAGTTAATGGCGGTTCGCACTGTTTGCCGGTTCGCGAACATTTGAGCAAGTTCGCGTTCGCCGTTCGCGAACCGAAAATTTCGGGTTCGCGACATCACTACTCACAGGTCTATAATTTCAAGGCAAGGATTTTGAACCCTTTTTAAATATAGGAACAACATCTGCCTTCCTCCAATCCTCCGGTACAATACCTGAAACAAAAGAATCTTGAAAAATTAAATACAGAGGTTCACTTATTTCCCCACTTAGCTCCTTAAGTACTCGTGGGTGGATACCGTCAGGCCCCGGAGCTTTATTTACATTAATTTTCTTTAATAGCTGTAGCACCTTGTCTCGAGTTATCCAATCACAAGTTATCTACAAGTTAGTTGCAGCAATCATTTGCATATCTATTGCCATAGGATCCTCATTAATATATACTGAAGAAAAATAGTTATTTAAAATTTCTGCCTTTTCCTGGTCTTCATTGACTAACAGACCCATCTCTGTTTTCAGTGTACCTACACTTTCATTTTTTGTTTTTTTAGAATGAATGTACTTGAAAAAATGTTTGGGGTTGGTTTTGCATTCTTTGGCTATCAATTTCTCATTTTCTAGTTTAGCCACTTTAATTGCCTTTATGCAAGTATTATTGGCTTCCTTATATCTTATATAGGATGCCTCTGATTTATCCGATTTAAATGCTTTAAAAGCCCTGTAGCGAAAGCCACTTCGCCACTGTGTTTTGGAGGGGGCTGCTTGCCCGCCTCTTACCGTGTGACTACGGTCCCTGGGCGATTTGGCCCTTTATGCACGGTATTTGGGCATACTGTGTTTTATCGTGCGGCTACTGGCCCTTTAAGCACAGTGAATGGACTTTTATTGTACTGTGCTGGCCTTTTAAAAACAGTGTATGGACATACTGAAACTTTTTGGACACTTCCTCTTCCCCTCCCCCGGATCCATTGTTCTCCAGCAGGGTGTTGTCCCAGGGACAAGGAAAAGCCATGCTTGCAAGTGAAAACAAAGGACTTCGACCTAACCGTTAAACCCCTGAACCTATTCAAGTGAATTTTGGATATGTTTGTCCCCAAGTTATACTGGTTAAAATAATATAAGTTTTATGTATGTACGATGTTAACTCACAAAGTTATAAAAATGTATAAAAAGTGTAACTTTTCAGCTTGGAGATAATTGAGTAGATACAGTAATTGACTCAATTATCTCCTAAGCAGAGGGGAGGAATATGCTGGGTGTGTTTCTATTGTCCCATTGTGTCTGATTGGCTGCTGTACTTGCATTATATGTGTTGTAATGTGTTTATTGGTTGTTCTGCAAAACCCTGTGAGCAGTACTAGGTTTTGTGGATTGTGAATAAAAAGGGCTGCAAGCTAGCAGCCAGAGAGTTCTATTTTTACCCTCAACTTGAGTCCTGTCTCTTATTGGGGGAATCTGCTACAAGGGATTGCTATGCTAGGCATATTCCCTTGCTATAATCACTGAGCTCTTGTAAGAGCTTGTTCCTGCTTCGTTCTGAAGGGAGATAGCTGCAGCCTGCTGTGCTTATGGTGTCTGGTGGAGTGCTTGGAGTCCTCTGGAAGCGCTAGGAGCATCTTTCAACGGAGGTACCCAGTCGGGGTGCCAGGCGATCCGTTACATTGGTGGCAAGCGGTGGGATGGCGTCCTAGTGCGAGGAGAAGCAGCTCAGAGGCACCGGTAACTTGTGGAGTTGTGCAGCGTCCCTATCTTCAGCAACATAATGGAACCAGCAGTGGCTACAGCAAGCATGGCGTATAGCTACTCCGTACTAGAGTTTGGCACGATGGTAGGGTTGCGCCTGAAGTTTTACGGACCCAATCCAGAGGAGAAATACGTGCGGTTTGTGTGGGACATGGTGACCCGGAACCTACAACACAGGGCGTTGAGGGAAGGCCAGTGGGCACGTTGGGAGAAACTCCAGCCACAGGTAGAGTGGGACGAGGAAGAAACCGAGGTGGCCGGTGGAGATGGGACCGAGGTCTCTCTACCGGCCCTACAGGGATGCTGGGCACCCGGCCCAGATCCCCAGCGGCAGTATGTTTTACAGGGAGGGGAGACAGTCGGTCTCACTCCCCAGCGGCAGAATGTGTTATTGGAGGAAGAGACAACCGGTCTCCCTCCCCAACTGCAACCAGAGGTACCCGAGGTAGAGGACCTCATAGACTGGTCCTGGGAGGACCCCCTGCAGGCAGGTGGAGATGGGACCGAGATCTCTCCACCGGCCCTACAGGGATGCTGGGCAACCGGCCCAGATCTCCAACTAGAGCTGGAGTTACAGAAAGTGGAGAGCATCGACCTCCCCCCCCAGCAGCAGCCGGAGTACCAGGGGGAGGTAAGTGATATTTCTCCTCCCCAGTCAACTCCTTTGTTCCCTGACCCCCCAGCAGAAGAGCTGGCAACTGGGCAGAGCGCCGCTGGCCTCTGTCCTCCCTTGTTTCCTTCCCCTGAGCCTGACTTTCTACAGGCTGCCTCAGCGGAAGAGCTGGCAACTGGGCAGAGCGCCTCTGGCCTCTGTCCTTCCTTTTTTCCTTACCCTGAGACTACCCCAGCTCTGACCCCGGAGCAGAGCACATCGGGCATCTGGCCCCCAAGTACTCACAGCCATTTGCCCAGCAAGGCCGAGGGTGCCACAGTTTCACCCCACAACTTGGGACCTACAGGCCAGTATGACTTATTGTTGGGGGGCTATTCTGTGAATTCTTTATTGTGGGGGGGCTACACTGCTAAATTTGTTTTGTGGGTTAGACCCTCTGTGAACTATGTACCGTGGGTGGGCCATTCTGTGAATTCTTTATTGTGGGGGGGCTACACTGCTAAATTTGTTTTGTGGGTGGGCTACTCTGCTAATTTTGTTTTATGGGTGGGCTGCCCGACTAATCTAGGTACTGACCGGCAGAAGGTCAGGTACCTGGTTAGTCTACCCCCGAATGGGAAGATATGTAGCAAAAGCCACTTCGCCACTGTGTTTTGGAGGGGGCTGCTTGCCCGCCTCTTACCGTGTGACTACGGTCCCTGGGCGATTTGGCCCTTTATGCACGGTATTTGGGCATACTGTGTTTTATCGTGCGGCTACTGGCCCTTTAAGCACAGTGAATGGACTTTTATTGTACTGTGCTGGCCTTTTAAAAACAGTGTATGGACATACTGAAACTTTTTGGACACTTCCTCTTCCCCTCCCCCGGATCCATTGTTCTCCAGCAGGGTGTTGTCCCAGGGACAAGGAAAAGCCATGCTTGCAAGTGAAAACAAAGGACTTCGACCTAACCGTTAAACCCCTGAACCTATTCAAGTGAATTTTGGATATGTTTGTCCCCAAGTTATACTGGTTAAAATAATATAAGTTTTATGTATGTACGATGTTAACTCACAAAGTTATAAAAATGTATAAAAAGTGTAACTTTTCAGCTTGGAGATAATTGAGTAGATACAGTAATTGACTCAATTATCTCCTAAGCAGAGGGGAGGAATATGCTGGGTGTGTTTCTATTGTCCCATTGTGTCTGATTGGCTGCTGTACTTGCATTATATGTGTTGTAATGTGTTTATTGGTTGTTCTGCAAAACCCTGTGAGCAGTACTAGGTTTTGTGGATTGTGAATAAAAAGGGCTGCAAGCTAGCAGCCAGAGAGTTCTATTTTTACCCTCAACTTGAGTCCTGTCTCTTATTGGGGGAATCTGCTACAAGGGATTGCTATGCTAGGCATATTCCCTTGCTATAATCACTGAGCTCTTGTAAGAGCTTGTTCCTGCTTCGTTCTGAAGGGAGATAGCTGCAGCCTGCTGTGCTTATGGTGTCTGGTGGAGTGCTTGGAGTCCTCTGGAAGCGCTAGGAGCATCTTTCAACGGAGGTACCCAGTCGGGGTGCCAGGCGATCCGTTACAAGCCCTTTTCTTATTTTTAATCTCTTGTTTTACTTCTCTACTAAGCCACATTGGTTTTAATTTGTTTCTTTTATATTTATTACCCAATGGTACATACTGTGAAATGTACCTTTCTAATATATGTTTGAATAGTTTCCATTTATCCTCAGTGTTTTTATCACTAAGGAGTTTATGCCAGTCGATATGTTGTAGAGCTGCCCTAATTTTATTAAAATTGGCTTTGTTAAAATTATACGTTTTAATATACCCCACGTGCTTTTGCTTTTTTGAGTTTATTTCAAAAGTTACCATATTGTGATCACTATTTCCCAAATGCTCCCCTACTTGAATGTTGGTTAAAAGATTAACATTGTTATAACGAGATCCAGACAAGCATCCTTTCTAGTTGGTGCTTGTACCAGTTGTGACATAAAGGTGTCATTTAACACATTCAAAAACCGGATTCCCCTAGCTGAAGTACTAGTCCCTCTATCCCAATTTATGTCCGGGTAATTAAAATCTCCAATAATTAATGTGTTACCCCGATTTGCAGCTTTACCAATTTGCTCTAACAGCAGTTCTTCCTCATTAATATTTACATTTGGTGCTTTATAACATATCCCAACCAATAACGTATTTCCCTTTGTTTGCCCCAAGCAGATATCTACCCATAAAGCTTCCACATTTTCCTCGTCACACTCCACATGCCTAAGATTTTACTTGAACTCATGGCTGACATACAAACATACCCCACCACCTTTCTTGTTTTTCCTATCCTTCCTAAATAATGTGTACCCATTTAAGTTTACTGCCCAGTCATGTGTCTCATGCCACCATGTTTCTGTTATGCCTATTATATCGTATTGTTTAGTGTATGCTATTGCCTCTAGTTCCCCCATTTTGTTATATAGGCTCCTTGCATTAGTAAGCATACATCATTTAATATTACCTTGAGTCATTTGTACTTTTTGTGAATTATCAATATTACATACCTCCTCTGTTCTGAGCTCCCCCCCCCCCATCTCCACTCCCTTTGTTCTGAGCTAAAGCCCATCTCATTTCTATCCTATCTCCATTTTATAGATTGCTTTGACCCTCCCCCCCTACGACTAGTTTAAAATCTCCTCCAACCTTCTAGCCATCCTATCCCCCAGCACAGCAGACCCTCTTCCATTTAGGTGAAATCCATCACGAATATACAGGTTGTACCCAAGCGCAAAATCGGCCCAGTGCTCTAAAAACCCAAAACCCTCTTTCCTGCACCAAGACTTCAGCCACGCATTGCCATCTCTAATCTCCCGCTGCCTTTCTGCTGTAGCGCGCGGCACAGGTAATATTTCAGAAAATATTACCTTGGAGGTCCTTTTCTTTAGCTTACTTCCTAGATCCCTGAACTCACTCTTTAGGACCTTCCTTTTTCCTCTGACTTTGTCATTGGTACCAATATGGACTATGATAGCTGGGTCATCCCCACCCCTCCCAATAATCCCTCCACTCTGTCGGCAACATGCCGGACCCGACCACCCGGGAGACAGCAAACTGTCCAGTTGAGTCGATCTTCCAAGGGCCATAGTCTTAAAGGGGCATTGTTCTCAAAAGTCACAGTATGTCCCCAGATGGTTTTTAAAGGGCCAGCAGTAGCATAATAAAATACAATATGCCCAAATACTGTATTTAAAGTGTAAAATCTCCCAGGGGCCATAGTCAGCAGGCAGGAGGTGGGCAAACAGGCTTCTCCAATGCCCAGTGGCAAGGTTGGTTTCGCCACAGATGGTAAGCTTTCCTAAAGGGTTATATTTTCAGTGACTTTTTAAAGGCTCTGAGGCTAAGGTAAAGTCTGATGGCACGGGCTCAGGAATTCTATAGGAATGGGGCATCCCTTGAAAAATCCTGCAGATAAGAGTTGGCAGTGCAGAAAAGATCAGATGTAAACACCTTCCAGCTGTACAGTTTAAAATCATGTTTTTAAAAAATCATGTTTCTGAACAATTTGCCTAAAGCAAAATATATGAAATGCACATATTTGTAAAATGTAAACAGTCATATATAATTTGTCCAAAGGCATTATATAGGGCAATTTTGAGATGGCAGACAATGAACTACTGCATCTGATTATATGTATCATGTGTATTGTTTGTGAACAGTTGAACAGTTGGGCTATTGTAGTTAGTGACTTTATTTTCCATATGTTTGCATCCCAAGAGCCGTCAAAATGGATTCTATAATATAATCTGACAGCAGTTAATTTTCATATGTTTTCCAGATGGTTGCGGGTCATCAGAGACATGGGCGCCAGACCTTATTTATTTTCTCCTTTTTACAACTTTAGTCTAGTATTTTTCAGGGCATCAGAGTATAAACATGTAAACCTGTGATCAAAATCTATCTAGTAGCTATAGATTTAGAGGTTATTTTATTCCATGTCCATTTGAGATGATTATAAAGCTCTAAAGTACTTTATAAATCTAATTAAAATATATATTTTTTAAGATAATGAAGTGGTGGCCCAACAGTGGTCCCACCACTGCTGTGGTTTAGTTGTGGCAGTGCGCAGGTTGAAAACTAAATAAACTACGTGAGGGTAATGTACAATGGGAAGTGAAAAACAAATAAATCAATGTACAAATACTTGGTAGGAACCTAACTCAGGGGTTTGAGAAATACACCCCAAGAGAAATGGCTGTTTAGTGCCCACTACACAGTATCAATTTGCAGGATACACAGTAGAAAACTCTGTAAAGCCTGTTTGTCTGTCTTAATAACTTATACACAGTGTGTATCCAGGAGTTGATACAAATGTGTCAATATCCTACGGTGGAATCTAGTTAACACAGACTCTAAATTAAAGTACTGTGTAAGGATATAGACACAGTGCTTTAGTAACAGATACTAAGAGCAGTTAGTGCTGTGTCAAGGATATATGAACAGAGTTGTAATCTAATAATCACAGTGGATAAGAACAGCTGACTGGATTTCTGCCCAGAGCCAATTAAAATACCAAGCTACGATAAATCAGGCAGAGATTAGAGTACAGCTATATTTCAGAGGTGTAAACCCGCTGGCGATGTGTAGATCGCTGTTGATCAATACTGACACATCTAGAGAAAGGGAGAGATATGTCTCAGAGTCTCTGCCAAGTTGCTTGTGCCAAAAAAACAGAGTATGCTAGCATTCAAGTATGTCCATGGGTAGTGTCTGGTTCAGAGAGTCGACAGAGTTAACTGAATCAGATCTGGCAGCAGCATATAGCTATACTAAGCAGAAAACATAGCTGTCTCCAAGAAAACCAAATACATGCCCCAATGGAATAGACAGGTAATTATTGTTAGTAATGGTGGTAAGGTGCCAGAGAGAACAGGGCTAGTCTGTGCCTTCAAGGGCACCTATCTGAATGTAAAGTCTGACTTACTGACTATACTTGATGATCAGTCAGAGTATCAGGTAATCAAGATTATACATGGTGCAAATACACTGGTCTGTGCCTTCGAAGGCACCTGTCTCTAGCTGGTTAGTAAAACTAACTGGCTAACTAATCTGGTAATACAGTCCATATACCGGTCCTGTGATGTCACTTATAAATCAGGCATCTAGATGCAGAGCTGCAAAAGGTATCAGGGTAACACCAGGATGGACAGAGTATCAAGAGCCCCGACGCACATTTCACAGGACTACGGCTCATCAGGGGGAACTGACTCCCCAGGTATGGTAAGTTTAAATAGCCCGCCCATGGTCCTCATTGGACCAACCGCTAGGATGATGACATCAGGCTCCATTCAAGAGTATGGTGGCTCAGACATTATATATATTTTTAAATTATAAAAATGCAAATAAAGTGAGTTTGTTTTTTTTACCTGTGAGATATTTTGTTTTAAGTGTTTCTTTGTCATATGTTCACTGACATTAATAAATTAAATGTTATCACTATATATGCAGGTTTTTTTTCTTATTATTTTTAGGAAAAGAATACATTTTTGCTCCATTTTGCTCATACTCATTAGAAATTAGAAAGACAAAATAATGTTCCCTATTTGCAGTTTACTTTGAACTGATTTTGTATGCCTTTGGAACACATGTGCCATGATATATGTAAGGGTCCCCAAACACACAGATAAAAATCTACAACAGAGAATACTATAATCCATAATACCAGAGTTTAGAGTCGCTGGACTTAACGTAAGAATGGTCAGAAAGATGGTCAAGGTCAAGGGTAGAAATTAGAGTAAATGTTAGATAGGCCAAAATTCAGGAATGCAGAGAACAGAATAATTGGTAATCAAGTCAAGGTTAGTAACAGGAAATCAAAAATATCACAAACACACTATTTGGTTAACATGAACCACAATAAGGTGATTGGGTCAAGAAAGGCCACATCATAGGAGATCACCACAAGACAATTGGCAAATTGCCAATTCCTCATCATTCACAACTTCATTCTCGTGCGCTGAATAGACATTCTGGAACACACCATTTGGACATAACCACAAGCTGCATAAATAGCCATGCACAGGCAGTGTGCAGCATCCAAATTATTGCCCTAGTGTTGAGGAGGAGCCGCGAAATTGATAAGTATGACAACATGTGCAAAAGGTAAAATGAAAGGTAGAATGTAATGGAACACTGTTAAATTAATTTAACAAAAGGAAGACAGGTATTCCAACTATCCTGCTTTCAGCTTGACAGTCCCTAGTTTAGTGTCCTGTCTCAACATCCCAACGTGATTTTGTTCTTGATGTCACACATCCAGGGACACAAGGGTACCTTCCCCAGGCAGCACAGTGTGAACGCATTATTAGACTGGCACACATTGCGCAGCAAGCAATAGGAGCATGCAGTGAGTGATTCAGTAGCACTGTCTGTATGGTCTTTGCATTTTGGACCTGCCAGAGAGACTGTTAGTCAGCCTGCCATGTCTAATTTCAGGCTGACATTAGAAGGTCTGATCCCTTTCCAGAGAGGTTCCATTATGTACGGCATGGCCAGTGATCCAAGTTTCGTTACTGTTGACACTAACCGCAGGGCCTGCCCACCCATCTCAATTTCATAACTCACAATGTTGGAAGGAATGAAAAGATTGCAGCACTACCATGTCTCTGCATAGAGAAGACCACAAAACTTGGGGAACTGGCATTAGTTAGAAAAGTAGAATAGGAAGAGGGAGTAGTGCCTTGGTATGTTTCTGGGGGAAATGTGTAGACTACTAGGTAGACTACTCAGAGGTAGTATGATATGTGGAGACAGAAAGATACAGCATAATATAGTGTAGTATGTCCTGCATACAATGGCAAAATAAGAAATGAAAAGGCACTTACAAATTTAAGAGCTAGGATAGCTCTATTTAGATGCACATCATCGGTACAATCCCCGCCTAGGGATATTTGGTGTCTTCTATTAGTAAAAGTTTTTCTGTGCCGAGGGACCTCCAAACAGGATTGGAGGCTCAAGATGTGTTACACCCCACCAAAGTATTTCACAGGCTTGTTTAATTGTAAGTATATATAAAAATAAAAGAAAATAAATTAAAAATATAGTGCTCACTGATATAACTGTATACTAATAAAAAGGAGCAAAATTGAGGTTATGCTCAATCCACAGCGCTCAGGTGATATCTTCCCCACCAAAGGAATTGTGTCCAGGCTTTAATGGAAAAATGAAGATGAAGTTCAAGAGTGTAAAAAAATTAATTACTTTATTAGTTAAATTAGTATATAAGGTAAATAAAATAATAAAAGCAGTACAGAGCAGTAAAAAAAAATGCGTTTCATCAACAGAAGCTTTTTCACAAGTGGTACATACACATGGACTTCACAGTTTACATAGGGAGCCCATTCACATCTTACTGTCATATAATATCATGTGATATCATGTCATCAATATACTATTAACTATCACTTAAAAATAAACAAATGGCTAACAAGGGGCTAAAATGGTGCTTGCGCCTTCTCAGATCCAAAAATATGGTCCCACCAGGTGATGTAGGGGAAACCAAAAAGATGGCCCCCAAATCTTTGTTCCGAGTTGTATAACTCATAGGGAACTGGGAGCTCAAGGTAGAACATAAAAGTGATCTGGATGGCAAAAAGAGGGAAAATAAGTATATAAAAGAGTAAATTGAAATCTCTTAACAAAAACATGATCTATAAATTAATTTAAAAAAAAAAATAAAGAAAAGGAGGAGAAGGAGAAGGAGAAGAGTACGTGACTAACAGGAATCAAGAAAAAGTGAAAATAAAATAAATATGAATAATAAAAAAAATATATAAAAAGTGTAGTATAAAAATATATTTAAAATAGAGATATCTAACTCTCTTTTCTTAATATTAAATCTGAGAAAATCTGAGATAGTTAACTATCTCTATTTCAATATCGGATACCTCAAGTGACATTTAAACACTTGGAAAAAGCTCCTTATACTTTTTATCAAACTGCTCAACCAACACTTTGGTCATATTTAGCTAGTATTATAACACTCAAGGAGTTAAAACACACCGTTTTTAGCTCCGCCCACTACCTTCATGGATTTGTTAACGAGCATCCAATCAGGGATAGAGGCGCCTGATTTAAACCTCTACCTTATTAGATTATGTTCCCCTAGAAGAGCCTTAACGGTGAAACGCGCGTCGGGACGTTATTTGTATGGTGTGGTTTCTATGATGAGGGAAGACATGCTGTAATATATTCAGACTATACCACCTATACAAGATTTATTATTTTATTTTATATATTTATTTATTAATTTTATTTGAACTTTTTCTTCTATTCTTTATTCCAGTTTTCGTTCTGTGATTTCTAAACATACTACATTTACTCTACTTTTTAAGGGGTGCCCTTGAAGGCACAGCAAAGTAAGGAAGCTAGTCTCTCCACTTTTAGCTTTCTCTCCTGCCTATATATACGATCTTTTGCAGGGCTTGCCGTTTTGCTAGTATTCAAACCGCGTTTATCTTTTTCCCTCCTCTTTATTTATTAGACTAGCCACATTTGTTACTTTTGCTAGCAGTTACATTTGCTGTTATTCTGTATCTACTTTTTGCAGTATTTCCTCTTACTTCTAACTACCACTGACTCACAGAATGACATTATTGAATTCTTATTATTTATTTATTTCTGTTATTTCTTTATGTTATCCAAATAATAGGGTTATATTTCTTGATTGCTTTATTTATTTTTTCCTAATGGGATTTAGGAGTTTTACTTACTACCATCTAAGCAGAAGCTATATATACTCTGCTTATTCTTATTTTTTTATTACATCAATTTTTTACACTATATTAATTAAAAGTTACGTTTTATCTGGGTTACTCGTCTTTCAGAAGGGTTCACCTACTAAATCGTTAATCCTTTTGTTTCTTCTCTCTATTCTTTAGTTAATTTAACTAGCTCCAATTACTTTCCTTAGCTCAAAGACATCCCTAAGAGTCAATTTATTCCCTTAAGAAGAAATTGTACTGGTAAAAAAGGTTTTTATACAACATTGGTTGAAAAGAAATATGATGGTAGCAAGTTACACAATTTACACAATTTAGTTCATGATAAAAGACAAAAGGGTAGAAATAAATTAATAAAATACCAAGATTCTTAAAACCAAACCTGCATTGCCTTGGTTATACTCGATTTTACAATCAAAAGCAATACAATGAAAAAATAATTCATAATCACTGGATTACTATACACTTCGGGCTCTACTTTCTTTTTACTTTTTTCCTATCTTTCTCACTACTATTATCCTTGCTTTACACTCAGTACTTGGCTCCCAGCTCGCAACCACCAACTGTATAACTCTTTACATGTCACTACACTTCTCTATCAGTGCTTTACACACACTTTTATTCACACACATAGCACTTTAGGACCACTCTCCACAGGTTCGTTTATGCATACATTGTTATGATCACGTTTTCGTTTTTTTGTTTTATTATGTTTGTTACACACACCCTGCTTCTCCCCATTTTTTTTATACTCTTTGCATCCTTAGCCCTTTTGCTCTTGCAATTGCCCTTTGTGACCAGTATCCTTTACATTACTTATCCTATGTGCATTACACATATACATTATGCTACTCTGCACTGGGTTGACTAAACTGCAGGATCATTACGTTTATGCATACACCACACGCCCATCTCAATACTTGGTTTTATTATCAAAAGTATTTTTTCCCATATATCTTTAACTTTCATAATGCTCGCACTTCACATATATCACGTAAATTTTTGCCCACACTTGGTTCCCTGGGTTACCTAGACGCATGACCACGTTGTTTTCGCCCTGTCGCACTATTGGTGACGTCATCACACATCGACGGGATCGCCACGGCGGGTTTGACAATCACAGTCCAGTGAGCACACATGGCTTTCGGGCGCACAGCTTTTTCAGGGTAAGTGATTACTCTTTAATTTGTTAGGGTATATAATGACACGGTTGTACTTTGTTTTGTATCTTGATAAAGACCTGCGGGTCGAAACGTCGATTTTCTTCACGGAATAAATTGCTTGAAACAAGTCCTCTGGAGTGCTCTACTCTTTTCCTGGAGATAGATATATATATATATATATATATATATATATATATATATATATATATATACATATACACTGCTCAAAAAATAAAGGGAATACAAAAAGAACACATCCTAGATCTGAATGAATTAAATATTCTTCTGAAATACTTTGTTATTTACATAGTTGAATGTGCTGACAACAAAATCACACAAAAATAATAAAATGGAAATCAAATTTTTCAACCCATGGAGGTCTGGATTTGGAGTCACACTCATAATTAAAGTGTAAAAACACACTACAGGCTGATCCAACTTTGATGTAATGTCCTTAAAACAAGTCAAAATGAGGCTCAGTAGTGTGTGTGGCCTCCATGTGCCTGTATGACCTCCCTATAACGCCTGTGCATGCTCCTGATGAGGAAGTGGATGGTCTCTTGAGACCTCCCAGACCTGGACTAAAGCATCTGCCAACTCCTGGACAATCTGTGGTGCAACGTGACATTGGTGGATGGAGCGAGACATGATGTCCCAAATGTGCTCAATCGGATTCAGGTCTGGGGAACGGGCGGGCCAGTCCATAGCATCAATGCCTTCATTTTGCAGGAACTGCTGACACACTCCAGCCACATGAGGTCTAGCATTGTCTTGCATTAGGAGGAACCCAGGGCCAACGGTACCAGCATATGGTCTCACAAGGGGTCTGAGGATCTCATCTCAGTGCCTAATGGCAGTTAGACTACCTCTGGCGAGCACATGAAGGGCTGTGCGGCCCTCCAAAGAAATACCACCCCACAGCATTACTGACCCACTGCCAAACCGATCATGCTGGAGGATGTTGCAGGCAACAGAACCGTTCTCCACGGCATCTCCAGACTCTGTCACATCTGTCACATGTGCTCAGTGTGAACCTGCTTTCATCTTTGAAGAGCACAGGGCGCCAGTGGCGAATTTGTCAATCTTGGTGTTCTCTGGCAAATTCCAAACGTCCTGCACGGTGTTGGCCCACCTGTGGACGTTGGGCCCTCATACCACCCTCATGGAGTCTGTTTCTGACCATTTGAGCAGACACATGCACATTTGTGGCCTCCTAGAGGTCATTTGCAGGGCTCTGGAAGTTACTCCTCCTGTTCCTCCTTGCACAAAGGCGGAGGTAGCGGTCCTGCTGCCGGGTTGTTGCCCTGCTACGGCCTCCTCCACATCTCCTGGTGTACTGGCCTGTCTCCTGGTAGCGCCTCCATGCTCTGGGCACTACGCTGACAGACACAGCACACCTTCATGCCACAGCTCGAATTGATGTGCCATCCTGGATGAGCTGTACTACCTGAGCCACTTGTGTGGGTTGTAGACTCCGTCTCATGCTACCACTAGAGTGAAAGCACCGCCAGCATTCAAAAGTAACCAAAACATCAGCCAGGAAGCATAGGAACTGAGAAGTGGTCTGTGGTCACCACCTGCAGAACCACTCCTTTATTGGGGGTGTCTTGCTAATTGCCTATAATTTCCACCTGTTGTCTATCCCATTTGCACAACAGCATGTGACATCGATTGTCACTCAGTGTTGCTTCCTAAGTGGACAGTTTGATTTCACAGAAGTGTGATTGACTTGGAGTTACATTGTGTTGTTTAAGTGTTTCCTTTATTTTTTTGAGCAGTGTATATATATATATACAGGGAGTGCAGAATTATTAGGCAAGTTGTATTTTTGAGGATTAATTTTATTATTGAACAACAACCATGTTCTGAATGAACCCAAAAAACTCATTAATATCAAAGCTGAATATTTTTGGAAGTAGTTTTTAGTTTGTTTTTAGTTATAGCTATTTTAGGGGGATATCTGTGTGTGCAGGTGACTATTACTGTGCATAATTATTAGGCAACTTAACAAAAAACAAAATATATACCCATTTCAATTATTTATTTTTACCAGTGAAACCAATATAACATCTCAACATTCACAAATATACATTTCTTACATTCAAAAACATAACAAAAACAAATCAGTGACCAATATAGCCACCTTTCTTTGCAAGGACACTCAAAAGCCTGCCATCCATGGATTCTGTCAGTGTTTTGATCTGTTCACCATCAACATTGCGTGCAGCAGCAACCACAGCCTCCCAGACACTGTTCAGAGAGGTGTACTGTTTTCCCTCCTTGTAAATCTCACATTTGATGATGGACCACAGGTTCTCAATGGGGTTCAGATCAGGTGAACAAGGAGGCCATGTCATTAGATTTTCTTCTTTTATACCCTTTCTTGCCAGCCACGCTGTGGAGTACTTGGACGCGTGTGATGGAGCATTGACCTGCATGAAAATCATGTTTTTCTTGAAGGATGCAGACTTCTTCCTGTACCACTGCTTGAAGAAGGTGTCTTCCAGAAACTGGGAGTTGAGCTTGACTCCATCCTCAACCCGAAAAGGCCCCACAAGCTCATCTTTGATGATACCAGCCAGGGCCGGCGCGTCCATAAGGCGGCACAGGCGGCCGCCTTAGGGCGCACCGGCTCTGGGGGCGCAAAATTCCAGTGACCGGCAGGAGGGAAGTGCTCCCTCCTGCCTGGTCACCTCCTGGATCCCTGGAGCTGCTGGGAGGCGTGCGGCTGCAGTTGATTAGGAGGAGGCGGCGAGGGAGCTCTCTGATCTCTCTGACCGGCTCCCTCGCGCGCCTTTTGCTGATGCCGCGGGAGCCGGAATATGACGTCATATTCCGGCTCCCGCGGCATCAGAAAACAGCCTGCGAGGGAGCCGGTCAGAGAGATCAGAGAGCTCCCTCGCCGCCTCCTCCTAATCAACTGCAGCCGCACGCCTCCCAGCAGCCCCACTGGACCACCAATGAAAGACCCACGCCAGCACTCCAGGTAGGGAGGCTGGGTGGGAATTTTTTATTTTAATTTAGATAATTAATTACTGTGTGTGTATGTGTGTGTGCATGTGAGTGTGAGTGTGTCTGTCAGTGTGTGTGAGTGAGTGTGTGTGTGTGTCTGTCAGTGAGTGTGTGTGTGTGTGTCTGTCAGTGAGTGTGTGTGTCTGTCAGTGAGTGTGTGTGTCTGTCAGTGTGTGTGTGTGTGTGTCTGTCAGTGTGTGTGTGTGTCTGTCTGTCAGTGTGTGTGTGTGTTCGAGTATGTGTCTGTGAGTTTGTGTGTGTGTGTGAGTATGTATTTTTCTGTAAGCCTGTCTGTATGTATGTATGTATCTGTATAACGGTATGCCTCTGTATGTATGTATGTGTCTGTATGTCTTGTACGTATGTTTCTGTATGTCTCTGTATGCATGTATGTATGTAACTGGATGTATGTTTGTCTCTGAATGTCTGTATATATGTCTCTGTATGCATGTATGTAACTGTATGCCTTTATGTCTCTGTATGTACGTATGTGTGTGTCTCTGTATGCCTGTATGTCTTTGTATGCATGTTTCTGTATGTATGTATGTGTCTGTATGACGGTATGCCTCTGTATGTGTCTGTATGACGGTATGCCTCTGTATGTATGTATGTATGTATGTGTCTGCATGCCTGTATGTCTCTGTATGTATGTTTCTTTATGCCTGTATGTCTGTATGTATGTGCCTGAATGTCTTTGTATGTATGTTTCTGTATGCCTGTCTGTATGTATGTGTCTGTATGACGGTATGCCTCTGTATGCATGTATGTCTTTATATGCCTGCATGTCTATCTCTGCTTGTATGTCTCTGACTGTATGTGTCTGTATGTCTCTGTATGATTATTTCTGTCTTTGTATGACAGTGTACCTGTATGACTTTGACTGTGTGACTGAAAAATGATGCCTGTGTGCCTGTGGCTTGGGAGGAAAGACACACAGGTGAAGATGCATTTTTTTTTTTTTAATGAGGGTTGGGGGCGCCAAAATGCATCTTCGCCTGTGTAACTAAAAATCCTAGCACCGGCCCTGATACCAGCCCAAACCAGTACTCCACCTCCACCTTGCTGGCGTCTGAGTCGGACTGGAGCTCTCTGCCCTTTACCAATCCATCCATCTGGCCCATCAAGACTCACTCTCATTTCATCAGTCCATAAAACCTTAGAAAAATCAGTCTTGAGATATTTCTTGGCCCAGTCTTAACGTTTCAGCTTGTGTGTCTTGTTCAGTGGTGGTCGTCTTTCAGCCTTTCTTACCTTGGCCATGTCTCTGAGTATTGCACACCTTGTGCTTTTGGGCACTACAGTGATGTTGCAGCTCTGAAATATGGCCAAACTGGTGGCAAGTGGCATCTTGCCAGCTGCACGCTTGACTTTTCTCAGTTCATGGGCAGTTATTTTGCGCCTTGGTTTCTCCACACGCTTCTTGCGACCCTGTTGACTATTTTGAATGAAACGCTTGATTGTTCGATGATCACGCTTCAGAAGCTTTGCAATTTTAAGAGTGCAGCATCCCTCTGCAAGATATCTCACTATTTTTTACTTTTCTGAACCTGTCAAGTCCTTCTTTTGACCCATTTTGCCAAAGGAAAGGAAGTTGCCTAATAATTATGCACACCTGATATAGGGTATTGATGTCATTAGACCACACCCCTTCTCATTACAGAGATGCACATCACCTAATATGCTTAATTGGTAGTAGGCTTTCGAGCCTATACAGCTTGGAGTAAGACAACATGCATAAAGAGGATGATGTGGTCAAAATACTCATTTGCCTAATAATTCTGCACACAGTGTATATATATATATATATATATATATATATATATATATATAACAATACACAAGATCCAGCGCACTCTCCTATCTACTAAACAGCAACTTCAATGTTGACAGATTTTATTAGTTTTTAAAAGGTTTTTTTAAAAACACCTTATCTAGGCAAAAAATAATGGGGATTTAGTTACATTATATGATCATACATTGCATAAGCCTGCCACAACGTCAATGTACCCCATCTTTGGCAGGTCCTACTCTCACAGTCTAATGTCTGCTCTTATGAGATTAACCCACTTACTTGGGAAAAAAATTCCATCTGAGGCTCTCTGCAGTACAAGGCTAAATAGGGACCTGAGATGAGGCACCTGTGACAGGGAGGGGTGCAAAACCAAGGAGTTGGCTAGACTCCCAAATATATACATATGGAACATGGGGGGGTGGCTGCACTCACCTGAACATGCTTAAATGGGGTGCTGCTGGGGGCCATATTATACCATAAACAATACACAAGATCCAGCGCACTCTCCTATCTACTAAACAGCAACTTCAATGTTGACAGATTTTATTAGTTTTTAAAAGGTTTTTTTTAAAAACACCTTATCTAGGCAAAAAATAATGGGGATTTAGTTACATTATATGATCATACATTGCATAAGCCTGCCACAACGTCAATGTACCCCATCTTTGGCAGGTCCTACTCTCACAGTCTAATGTCTGCTCTTATGAGATTAACCCACTTACTTGGGAAAAAAATTCCATCTGAGGCTCTCTGCAGTACAAGGCTAAATAGGGACCTGAGATGAGGCACCTGTGACAGGGAGGGGTGCAAAACCAAGGAGTTGGCTAGACTCCCAAATATATACATATGGAACATGGGGGGGTGGCTGCACTCACCTGAACATGCTTAAATGGGGTGCTGCTGGGGGCCATATTATACCATAAACAATACACAAGATCCAGCGCACTCTCCTATCTACTAAACAGCAACTTCAATGTTGACAGATTTTATTAGTTTTTAAAAGGTTTTTTTTAAAAACACCTTATCTAGGCAAAAAATAATGGGGATTTAGTTACATTATATGATCATACATTGCATAAGCCTGCCACAACGTCAATGTACCCCATCTTTGGCAGGTCCTACTCTCACAGTCTAATGTCTGCTCTTATGAGATTAACCCACTTACTTGGGAAAAAAATTCCATCTGAGGCTCTCTGCAGTACAAGGCTAAATAGGGACCTGAGATGAGGCACCTGTGACAGGGAGGGGTGCAAAACCAAGGAGTTGGCTAGACTCCCAAATATATACATATGGAACATGGGGGGGTGGCTGCACTCACCTGAACATGCTTAAATGGGGTGCTGCTGGGGGCCATATTATACCATAAACAGTACACAAGATCCAGCGCACTCTCCTATCTACTAAACAGCAACTTCAATGTTGACAGATTTTATTAGTTTTTAAAAGGTTTTTTTTAAAAACACCTTATCTAGGCAAAAAATAATGGGGATTTAGTTACATTATATGATCATACATTGCATAAGCCTGCCACAACGTCAATGTACCCCATCTTTGGCAGGTCCTACTCTCACAGTCTAATGTCTGCTCTTATGAGATTAACCCACTTACTTGGGAAAAAAATTCCATCTGAGGCTCTCTGCAGTACAAGGCTAAATAGGGACCTGAGATGAGGCACCTGTGACAGGGAGGGGTGCAAAACCAAGGAGTTGGCTAGACTCCCAAATATATACATATGGAACATGGGGGGGTGGCTGCACTCACCTGAACATGCTTAAATGGGGTGCTGCTGGGGGCCATATTATACCATAAACAATACACAAGATCCAGCGCACTCTCCTATCTACTAAACAGCAACTTCAATGTTGACAGATTTTATTAGTTTTTAAAAGGTTTTTTTAAAAAACACCTTATCTAGGCAAAAAATAATGGGGATTTAGTTACATTATATGATCATACATTGCATAAGCCTGCCACAACGTCAATGTACCCCATCTTTGGCAGGTCCTACTCTCACAGTCTAATGTCTGCTCTTATGAGATTAACCCACTTACTTGGGAAAAAAATTCCATCTGAGGCTCTCTGCAGTACAAGGCTAAATAGGGACCTGAGATGAGGCACCTGTGACAGGGAGGGGTGCAAAACCAAGGAGTTGGCTAGACTCCCAAATATATACATATGGAACATGGGGGGGTGGCTGCACTCACCTGAACATGCTTAAATGGGGTGCTGCTGGGGGCCATATTATACCATAAACAATACACAAGATCCAGCGCACTCTCCTATCTACTAAACAGCAACTTCAATGTTGACAGATTTTATTAGTTTTTAAAAGGTTTTTTTTAAAAAACACCTTATCTAGGCAAAAAATAATGGGGATTTAGTTACATTATATGATCATACATTGCATAAGCCTGCCACAACGTCAATGTACCCCATCTTTGGCAGGTCCTACTCTCACAGTCTAATGTCTGCTCTTATGAGATTAACCCACTTACTTGGGAAAAAAATTCCATCTGAGGCTCTCTGCAGTACAAGGCTAAATAGGGACCTGAGATGAGGCACCTGTGACAGGGAGGGGTGCAAAACCAAGGAGTTGGCTAGACTCCCAAATATATACATATGGAACATGGGGGGGTGGCTGCACTCACCTAAACATGCTTAAATGGGGTGCTGCTGGGGGCCATATTATACCATAAACAATACACAAGATCCAGCGCACTCTCCTATCTACTAAACAGCAACTTCAATGTTGACAGATTTTATTAGTTTTTAAAAGGTTTTTTAAAAACACCTTATCTAGGCAAAAAATAATGGGGATTTAGTTACATTATATGATCATACATTGCATAAGCCTGCCACAACGTCAATGTACCCCATCTTTGGCAGGTCCTACTCTCACAGTCTAATGTCTGCTCTTATGAGATTAATCCACTTACTTGGGAAAAAAATTCCATCTGAGGCTCTCTGCAGTACAAGGCTAAATAGGGACCTGAGATGAGGCACCTGTGACAGGGAGGGGTGCAAAACCAAGGAGTTGGCTAGACTCCCAAATATATACATATGGAACATGGGGGGGTGGCTGCACTCACCTGAACATGCTTAAATGGGGTGCTGCTGGGGGCCATATTATACCATAAACAATACACAAGATCCAGCGCACTCTCCTATCTACTAAACAGCAACTTCAATGTTGACAGATTTTATTAGTTTTTAAAAGGTTTTTTTTTAAAAAACACCTTATCTAGGCAAAAAATAATGGGGATTTAGTTACATTATATGATCATACATTGCATAAGCCTGCCACAACGTCAATGTACCCCATCTTTGGCAGGTCCTACTCTCACAGTCTAATGTCTGCTCTTATGAGATTAACCCACTTACTTGGGAAAAAAATTCCATCTGAGGCTCTCTGCAGTACAACCCCATTTAAGCATGTTCAGGTGAGTGCAGCCACCCCCCCATGTTCCATATGTATATATTTGGGAGTCTAGCCAACTCCTTGGTTTTGCACCCCTCCCTGTCACAGGTGCCTCATCTCAGGTCCCTATTTAGCCTTGTACTGCAGAGAGCCTCAGATGGAATTTTTTTCCCAAGTAAGTAGGTTAATCTCATAAGAGCAGACATTAGACTGTGAGAGTAGGACCTGCCAAAGATGGGGTACATTGACGTTGTGGCAGGCTTATGCAATGTATGATCATATAATGTAACTAAATCCCCATTATTTTTTGCCTAGATAAGGTGTTTTTAAAAAAAACCTTTTAAAAACTAATAAAATCTGTCAACATTGAAGTTGCTGTTTAGTAGATAGGAGAGTGCGCTGGATCTTGTGTATTGTTTATGGTATAATATGGCCCCCAGCAGCACCCCATTTAAGCATGTTCAGGTGAGTGCAGCCACCCCCCCATGTTCCATATGTATATATTTGGGAGTCTAGCCAACTCCTTGGTTTTGCACCCCTCCCTGTCACAGGTGCCTCATCTCAGGTCCCTATTTAGCCTTGTACTGCAGAGAGCCTCAGATGGAATTTTTTTCCCAAGTAAGTGGGTTAATCTCATAAGAGCAGACATTAGACTGTGAGAGTAGGACCTGCCAAAGATGGGGTACATTGACGTTGTGGCAGGCTTATGCAATGTATGATCATATAATGTAACTAAATCCCCATTATTTTTTGCCTAGATAAGGTGTTTTTAAAAAAAAACCTTTTAAAAACTAATAAAATCTGTCAACATTGAAGTTGCTGTTTAGTAGATAGGAGAGTGCGCTGGATCTTGTGTATTGTTTATGGTATAATATGGCCCCCAGCAGCACCCCATTTAAGCATGTTCAGGTGAGTGCAGCCACCACCCCATGTTCCATATGTATATATTTGGGAGTCTAGCCAACTCCTTGGTTTTGCACCCCTCCCTGTCACAGGTGCCTCATCTCAGGTCCCTATTTAGCCTTGTACTGCAGAGAGCCTCAGATGGAATTTTTTTCCCAAGTAAGTGGGTTAATCTCATAAAGAGCAGACATTAGACTGTGAGAGTAGGACCTGCCAGAGATGGGGTACATTGACGTTGTGGCAGGCTTATGCAATGTATGATCATATAATGTAACTAAATCCCCATTATTTTTTGCCTAGATAAGGTGTTTTTAAAAAAAACCTTTTAAAAACTAATAAAATCTGTCAACATTGAAGTTGCTGTTTAGTAGATAGGAGAGTGCGCTGGATCTTGTGTATTGTTTATGGTATAATATGGCCCCCAGCAGCACCCCATTTAAGCATGTTCAGGTGAGTGCAGCCACCCCCCCATGTTCCATATGTATATATTTGGGAGTCTAGCCAACTCCTTGGTTTTGCACCCCTCCCTGTCACAGGTGCCTCATCTCAGGTCCCTATTTAGCCTTGTACTGCAGAGAGCCTCAGATGGAATTTTTTTCCCAAGTAAGTGGGTTAATCTCATAAGAGCAGACATTAGACTGTGAGAGTAGGACCTGCCAAAGATGGGGTACATTGACGTTGTGGCAGGCTTATGCAATGTATGATCATATAATGTAACTAAATCCCCATTATTTTTTGCCTAGATAAGGTGTTTTTAAAAAAAACCTTTTAAAAACTAATAAAATCTGTCAACATTGAAGTTGCTGTTTAGTAGATAGGAGAGTGCGCTGGATCTTGTGTACTGTTTATGGTATAATATGGCCCCCAGCAGCACCCCATTTAAGCATGTTCAGGTGAGTGCAGCCACCCCCCCATGTTCCATATGTATATATTTGGGAGTCTAGCCAACTCCTTGGTTTTGCACCCCTCCCTGTCACAGGTGCCTCATCTCAGGTCCCTATTTAGCCTTGTACTGCAGAGAGCCTCAGATGGAATTTTTTTCCCAAGTAAGTAGGTTAATCTCATAAGAGCAGACATTAGACTGTGAGAGTAGGACCTGCCAAAGATGGGGTACATTGACGTTGTGGCAGGCTTATGCAATGTATGATCATATAATGTAACTAAATCCCCATTATTTTTTGCCTAGATAAGGTGTTTTTAAAAAAAACCTTTTAAAAACTAATAAAATCTGTCAACATTGAAGTTGCTGTTTAGTAGATAGGAGAGTGCGCTGGATCTTGTGTATTGTTTATGGTATAATATGGCCCCCAGCAGCACCCCATTTAAGCATGTTCAGGTGAGTGCAGCCACCCCCCCATGTTCCATATGTATATATTTGGGAGTCTAGCCAACTCCTTGGTTTTGCACCCCTCCCTGTCACAGGTGCCTCATCTCAGGTCCCTATTTAGCCTTGTACTGCAGAGAGCCTCAGATGGAATTTTTTTCCCAAGTAAGTGGGTTAATCTCATAAGAGCAGACATTAGACTGTGAGAGTAGGACCTGCCAAAGATGGGGTACATTGACGTTGTGGCAGGCTTATGCAATGTATGATCATATAATGTAACTAAATCCCCATTATTTTTTGCCTAGATAAGGTGTTTTTAAAAAAAACCTTTTAAAAACTAATAAAATCTGTCAACATTGAAGTTGCTGTTTAGTAGATAGGAGAGTGCGCTGGATCTTGTGTATTGTTTATGGTATAATATGTCCCCCAGCAGCACCCCATTTAAGCATGTTCAGGTGAGTGCAGCCACCCCCCCATGTTCCATATGTATATATATATATATATATATACATATATACATATATATATACAGTTGCAAGAAAAAGTATGTGAACCCTTTTGAATGATATGGATTTCTGCACAAATTGGTCATAAAATGTGATCTGATCATCATCTAAGTCACAACAATAGACAATCACAGTCTGCTTACACTAATAACACACAAAAAAATGAAATGTTGCCATGTTTTTATTGAACACACCATGTAAACATTCACAGTGCAGGTGGAAAAAGTATGTGAACCCCTAGACTAATGACATCTCTAAGAGCTAATTGGAGTGAGATGTCAGCCAACTGGAGTCCAATCAATGAGATGAGATTGAAGGTGTTGGTTACAGCTGCCCTGCCCTATAAAAAAACAGACACCAGTTCTGGGCTTGCTTTTCACAAGAAGCATTGCCTGATGTGAATGGTGCCTCGCACAAAAGAGCTCTCAGTAGACCTACGATTAAGAATTGTTGACTTGCATAAAGCTGGAAAGGGTTATAAAAGTATCTCCAAAAGCCTTGCTGTTCATCAATCCACGGTAAGACAAATTGTCTATAAATGGAGAAAGTTCAGCACTGTTGCTACTCTCCCGTCCTGTAAAGATGACTGCAAGAGCACAGCGCAGACTGCTCAATGAGGTGAAGAAGAATCCTAGAGTGTCAGCTAAAGACTTACAAAAGTCACTAGCAAATGCTAACATCCCTGTTAGCGAATCTACAATACGTAAAACACTAAACAAGAATGGATTTCATGGGAGGATACCACAGAGGAAGCCACTGCTGTCCAAACAAAACATTGCTGCATGTTTACAGTTTGCACAAGAGCACCTGGATGTTCCACAGCAGTTCTGGCAAAATATTCTGTGGACAGATGAAACCGAAGTTGAGTTGTTTGGAAACACACAACACCATGTGTGGCGAAAAAGAGGCACAGCACACCAACATCAAAACCTCATCCCAACTGTGAAGTGTGGTGGTGGGGGCATCATGGTTTGGGGCTGCTTTGCTGCGTCGGGGCCTGGACGGATTGCTATCATCGAAGGAAAAATTAATATCCAGGTTTATCAAGACATTTTGCAGGAGAACTTAAGGCCATCTGTCTACCAGCTGAAGCTCATCAGAAGATGGGTGTTGCAACAAGACAATGACCCAAAGCATGGAAGTAAATCAAGAACAGAAAGGCTTAAACAGAAGAAAATACGCCTTCTGAAGTGGCCCAGTCAGAGTCCTGACCTCAACCGATTGAGATGCTGTGGCATGACCTCAAGAAAGCGATTCACACCAGACATCCCAAGAATATTGCTGAACTGAAACAGTTCTGTAAAGAGGAATGTTCAAGAATTCCTCCTGACCGTTGTGCACATCTGATCTGTAACTACAGGAAACGTTTGGTTGAAGTTATTGCTGCCAAAGGAGGTTCAACCAGTTATTAAATCCAAGGGTTCACATACTTTTTCCACCTGCACTGTGAATGTTTACATGGTGTGTTCAATAAAAACATGGCAACATTCCATTCTTTGTGTGTTATTAGTTTAAGCAGACTGTGATTGTCTATTGTTGTGACTTAGATGATGATCAGATCACATTTTATGACCAATTTGTGCAGAAATCCATATCATTCCAAAGGGTTCACATACTTTTTCTTGCAACTGTATATATATATATATATATATATATATTACTACTAGTATTTTATTTAATATGTATTCCCCTTTTATATATTCCTATTTATGATATATATTTTTCCATCTATTATTATTTGTATTTTTTTTTTCATCTTCCTCAGAAACTGTCAGGAGCGGGACAGGGATCCAACACGCAGAGTACAGACAGTAGAAAGGTACATATACCGGACCTTAGAATGGCCGGACTAACGTACGGAGATAGAGAGAATGGTCAAAGGCAAGCCGAGGTCGAGGGAACGAGAAGACAGGTAAGCGAGGAACAAGCCGAGTCAAAGGGTAACAGAGATAAGCAGAGTAATACAAACAAGCCGGGTCGGAACCAAAAGGATAACTGGAATACAAGAGCGCTGAGTGACTAGACAGGCTAGAACCACGACAGGGCAATGAGCAAATGGAAGAAGCACTGTTAAATACCCTGGCTCAGGAGAGTAGACACGCCTCCGACGAGTCCTGATTAGTTTCCAGACAATTGAGTGACAGGTCGGTCCGGGTTGGCGTCATGACGTCGACTGCTGGGCGTCGTGTTACAAAAGGAAGTGGATCCCTCGCGGCCGGCGTGTAAATGACCGGAAGGACCGCGATGGACGGAGGAAACAGCCCTTCTGGACGGATAAACTTGTAAGTCTCTACCTCTCTCAGAGGTAGAGACTTCAGGTACCCTGACAGTACCCCCCCTCTCAGATACGCCCACCGGGCGGAAGGAACCGGGACGAGATGGGAAGCGGGAGTGAAACGCCCTGCGGAGGCGAGGAGCATGAACATCCTCTTGAGGTACCCAACTCCTCTCCTCAGGACCATATCCTTTCCAGTCGACCAGATATTGTACTCTCCCCCGGGAGATTCGAGAATCGATGATAGAGTTGACCTCATACTCCTCCTGACCCTCCACCTGAACAGAGCGAGGAGAGGATACCGTGGAGGAAAATCTGTTGCAGACTAGCGGTTTCAGCAATGAAACATGAAAGGAGTTAGGGATGCGTAAGGCAGATGGGAGAGCTAGACGATACGCAACTGGGTTGATTCGAGTCAGAACCCTGTAAGGTCCAATATAACGAGGAGCGAACTTCATGGAAGGCACTTTTAAACAAATGTTTCTAGTACTCAACCATACTCTATCGCCTGGAACAAAAACCGGAGCCGACCTTCTACGTTTATCAGCGTGTTTCTTAACCAGCATAGAATTGTGCAGAAGAATTTGTCGAGTCTGATCCCACAACTTCCTCAAATTGGCAACATGAACATCAACCGACGGTACCCCTTGGGAAGGAGAAACCGAGGGAAGAATGGATGGATGAAAGCCATAATTCATGAAGAAGGGGCTTGAATGAGTAGAATCACAAACGAGATTGTTGTGCGCGAACTCCGCCCAAGGAATCAAACCGACCCAATCGTCCTGGTGTTCGGAAACAAAACAACGTAAATATTGTTCAATCTTTTGGTTGGTGCGTTCAGCAGCTCCGTTAGACTGAGGATGATAGGCGGAAGAGAAATTCAATTTGATACCCAGTTGAGAGCAGAAGGATCTCCAAAAACGAGAAACAAATTGGGAACCTCTGTCAGATACAATTTGGGAGGGTATCCCATGTAAACGAAAAATCTCCCTTGCGAATATCTCTGCCAACTCGGGAAAAGACGGAAGTTTAGGCAGAGGAACGAAGTGAGCCATCTTGGTGAATCTGTCAACCACGGTGAGGATAACAGTCTGTTTTTTAGATATAGGTAAATCGACAATAAAGTCCATAGCCAAACAGGACCACGGCTTTTCTGGAACCTCTAAGGGATGCAGAAATCCACATGGAAGCGTATGAGGTTGCTTGGTCTTAGTACAAACCTCACACGCACCGATGAAATCTTTGATATCCCTACGTAAAGCAGGCCACCAGAAGTCTTTAGAGATCAAAGCACACGTCTTGCAAATGCCAGGATGTCCAGCCACCTTGCTGTTGTGGAAACATTGTAACAGTTCCAGTTGAAGAGCAGGAGGAACGAAATGTCGACCCCCGGGAGTCTGTTTAGGGGCTAGATGTTGCAGCTTTAAGATCTCGGCAAGTAACGGAGAGTGAATCCTGAGATTCGTGTTAGCGATAATATTGCATTTCGGAACTATAGAGGAAAGAACAGGTTCAGATATAGTAGAAGGTTCATATTGGCGAGACAAAGCATCGGCTTTAGAGTTCTTAGAACCAGGTCTATAAGTAAGCACATAATTGAAGTGGTTCAGGAATAAGGACCAACGAGCTTGTCTGGCGGACAGTCGCTTAGCCTCCCCAATATAGGACAAGTTCTTGTGATCCGTTAAAATGGTAACAGGATGTAAGGTCCCCTCCAATAAATGTCTCCACTCCTTTAAAGCCATAATGACCGCTAATAATTCCCTGTCACCGATGTCATATCTGCTCTCAGGGCCAGACAGTTTCTTGGAAAAAAACCCACAAGGGTGTAGTGGTTTGTCCACCCCTAACCTTTGTGACAGAATAGCACCTACGCCTGTCTCAGAGGCATCGACCTCGAGTAGGAACGGCAGAGTCGTATCAGGATGGACTAAAATTGGAGCAGAAGCAAAAAGTTCCTTGAGAGTCTTGAAAGCAACGAGAGCTTCAGTAGACCAAGTCTTAGTGTCAGCCCCCTGTCTGCTCATATTGGTAATAGGCACAATAATAGAAGAGTATCCCTTAATGAAGCGCCTATAATAATTGGAGAAACCAATAAACCTCTGAATAGCCTTGAGTCCCTTAGGCAATGGCCAATCTAAAATAGACTGGAGTTTGTCGGGATCCATCTTAAAGCCTTCCCCAGAAATCACGTAACCAAGAAAGTCTATCTGAGACTGGTCAAAACTACATTTCTCCAATTTGCAGTATAACCCATGTTGAAGAAGTTTGTGTAATACCTTTCTGACTTGTCTGTGGTGGGTCTCAATCTCTCTAGAGTGTATAAGTATGTCGTCCAGGTACACAATAACACAATCATGTTGAAATTCCCTAAGAACTTCATTAATCAAATCCTGAAATACTGCCGGTGCGTTACAAAGACCAAAAGGCATGACCGTGTATTCATAATGCCCATAACGGGTATTGAACGCTGTCATCCACTCGTGTCCTTGCTGGATTCTCACCAAGTTATATGCCCCTCTGAGATCCAACTTGGTGAAAATTTTAGAGCCCTTTAGGCGATCAAACAGCTCGGTAATCAAGGGGATCGGATAGGCATTTCTGATGGTTATTTTATTCAAACCTCGGTAATCAATGCAAGGTCTTAGGGAACCATCCTTCTTTTTAACAAAAAAAAAACCAGCCCCGGCAGGAGAAGAAGATCTCCTAATGAATCCTTTGTCTAGATTCTCCCGAATATATTCCTCTAGAACTGAATTCTCTTTGGTGGATAGAGGATATACATTGCCCCTCAGAGGCATGGTACCAGGTAGTAGATTAATTTTACAATCAAAAGTCCTGTGTGGAGGTAGACTATCAACATTCCTTTTGTCGAATACTGCTTTTGAATCCAGGTACAGAGGCGGTATCTGTATATCTGTAGACTGGGTAGAACTACCTGGTGTGTTAATTACACCCAATGGAGAAACCCTCCGTAAACACCTCTCCTGGCAACCCTGGCCCCATGAGAGTATCTCCCCTAACTCCCAATCAATAATAGGGTTATGTCTCTTTAACCATGGGTAACCCAGGACTATGGGAACAGAAGGGGACGAAATAAGCATAAGCGATAAGTTTTCCTCGTGTAAGATACCAACAGTTAAGTTAACGGGTATGGTTTCACGAAAGATAACAGGCTCAAGTAAAGGTCTACCATCTATGGCCTCAACGGCCAAGGGTGTATCCCTTAACTGGGATGGGATAGTGTGTTTAGTAGCAAAGGCCTGGTCGATAAAATTCTCAGCAGCTCCGGAATCTATCAAAGCCATGGTCTTTAGTACTCCCTTCTCCCAAGTTAAAGAAACTGGTAGCAGAAGCCTGTGATCTTTATAATTATGAGTAGAGGACAAAATAGAAACACCCAAGGCCTGTCCTCTAGAGAAACTTAGGTGCGGGCGTTTCCCGAGCGATTAGGACAATTCAGGCGTAAGTGACCTCTGACTCCACAATACATACACAATCCCTCCCTTCTCCTGTACTGTCTCTCCTCTTCTGAGAGGCGAGTATTGCCTATCTGCATAGGTTCAGGAAACAGTGAGGTAGTGGAATCAGGACTTTGAAATGCGGGAGCTAATTTAAAGGAAGGTCTAAAGTTCCTCTCTCGAGTGTTCTGTCTCTCTCTTAAACGCTCATCAATACGAGAAATGAACGAAATTAAATCCTCCAAATTTTCAGGAAGCTCTCTAGTAGCAACCTCGTCAAGGATTACATCTGATAGCCCGTTCAAAAATACATCTATATAAGCCTGCTCATTCCACTTAACTTCTGCCGCCAAAGACCTGAACTCTAGTGCATAATCCACAAGTGTTCGGTTCTCTTGTCTCAGGCGCAAAAGTAATCTAGCTGCATTGACCTTTCTACCAGGAGGGTCAAAAGTTCTTCTAAAGGCAGCTACAAAGGCATTATAATTATATACTAACGGGTTATCATTCTCCCATAATGGGTTGGCCCATCTCAGAGCTCTCTCAATGAGTAAGGTGATAATAAATCCAACCTTCACCCTATCTGTAGGATAGGAGCGAGGTTGTAATTCAAAGTGGATACTGATCTGGTTTAAAAAACCACGACACTTCTCAGGTGAACCACCATAACGTACTGGTGGGGTAATACGGGAAGAGGCACCTACAGTGGCTACCTCTAGGCCTGAACTCACAGGGGAAATAGAAGTAGTACGCGTCTCCTCTGGTGGGTTATTAGCACGAGATAATAACGCCTGTAGTGCTAGGGCCATCTGATCCATTCTGTGTTCCATGGCTTCAAACCTAGGATCGGAAGGACCAAGCTGACTGTTTGTACTTGCAGGATCCATTGGCCCTGTCGTAATGTCAGGATCGGGACAGGGATCCAACACGCAGATTACAGACAGTAGAAAGGTACATATACCGGACCTTAGAATGGCCGGACTAATGTACGGAGATAGAGAGAAAGGTCAAAGGCAAGCCGAGGTCGAGGGAACGAGAAGACAGGTAAGCGAGGAACAAGCCGAGTCAAAGGGTAACAGAGATAAGCAGAGTAATACAAACAAGCCGGGTCGGAACCAAAAGGATAACTGGAATACAAGAGCGCTGAGTGACTAGACAGGCTAGAACCACGACAGGGCAATGAGCAAATGGAAGAAGCACTGTTAAATACCCTGGCTCAGGAGAGTAGACACGCCTCCGACGAGTCCTGATTAGTTTCCAGACAATTGAGTGACAGGTCGGTCCGGGTTGGCGTCATGACGTCGACTGCTGGGTGTCGTGTTACAAAAGGAAGTGGATCCCTCGCGGCCGGCGTGTAAATGACCGGAAGGACCGCGAGGGGCGGAGGAAACAGCCCTTCTGGACGGATAAACTTCTAAGTCTCTACCTCTCTCAGAGGTAGAGACTTCAGGTACCCTGACAGAAACATACTGAGGCATTACTCCCTCTTCTTACTCTACGTACCTTTTATTGGAGTGGAATGGAGAGACTCTGGTTTGGGTGTCTGAGCTGCCTACCCTTTTTCAACTGCATGCACTAGAAATGCAGTTTTTTAATTATTTTAATTAGAGAAATGTTTCAGATGACAATGGTAATGCTAATATAGAGATTAGCAGGTAAGATGAGGAACCATTGGGAAATTTATTATCCAGAGAATCCACAAAGCTTGAGCTCATGAATACACTGTTAGAAAACAGTGATGGCTGAAAAAAAAAAAAAAATCTGAATTGAAGTCTGCCAAAACATGTGAGACAAATCAAACATGTAGGAAAATATCTGATAGACTAAGACCAAAACTGAACTTTTTCAGCTTAGTACAAAATGCTTGTGTGTAGGATACAATTCTAAAACTACTCATCACATGACAATCTAATTCTCACTATAAAACATGGTAGTGATTGCATCATCCTGGGCTTTGAAATTACTTCCGGACCTCCAAGACCTGACAATATGAAAAAAAAAATTTAAAAAATGATGGACTTTATGACTTTTCTTTTCATCTGTGTTAAAGTAACTATGTATTTTTTTGTGTGCAAAATAATGCTTTTAAAATATAATTCTATTATAGTAGAGACATTGCATCAAACATACATCATTTTAAATCTCTCTTTATACCTTTTTACATTAAAGAAAATGAAAACTAAAAAACAATTATAACTATATTGTAACAGAGAGAAATAGCACATTACTTTTTATATTAGGCTTTACATAATCTTGGAAATTGGTTTGCCATTTTTTTATTCTAGTCTTCTGGCAATCTAGTGCTTTATGGAGATATTATAATTTAATTCTCTGTTTGGTAAATTGATGAAGGAATAAATAGCCATTCCCAAAGGCACATAGTTTGGGTCAGAAAGAATAGCTTTACAATTTTTGTATTCAAAATAAACCTCACTGTGACAGAAAGTCTTCGCAAACATAAAATTTAATTTATTGGGATAAAATAAATGTTCTTTGAAGAGTGCTTTGAAAGTTAATGAAAGACCAAAGAGTTTAATTGGTAATGTTACCCAGCTGCTTTTTCCCTCAAGCAAAAGTGTGTGTCCATGTTATATGAACCATATGGTTTTGTGCAACTGGATTTCAGCATTACCCAAATATACCCCTAATGAATTCTGACATGATCTCATCAACCTTGAAATTTTGAAAAAGACACAAGAGAGTAAATTGCCAGGTGTCACATTATAAGCAAAATTATGTCTGCAGTTTAAATACATGGGGTGGATAATTTAGAATTATCTTCAAACCACAATATGCCATAGTGTACATCTACATATTTAACAACTGATCATCACCAGAGAATAATATGTAACCGCATTGCATTTCTTATGAAAACTGGCTAGTTGAGACAGAATGTGGACTCTGATTCTACTTTTGGAGTGACAGCATCAATCATCTCTCCTCACCGGACCTCTCCCCGGCCGTCCTGCAACGTGTCACTGCTTGCCTCTCTTCCATCTCTGACTGGATGTCGTCACGCTTTCTCAAACTTAACCTCTCTAAAACTGAACTCCTTGTCTTTCCTCCTCATAATACTGATCCTCCTCTCTCACTCTCCCTTCAAGTCAGTGATATCCACATAAGTCCATCCCTACAAGCGCGCTGTCTTGGCGTCATACTTGACTCTGGTCTCACCTTTGAGTCTCACATCCAGTTTGTTGCCAAGTCCTGTAGGTTCCAACTCAAAAACATAGCCCGCATCCGCCCCTTTCTTACGCAAGATGCTACCAAGGAGCTTGTCCATGCTCTAGTAATTTCCCGCATGGATTACTGTAACCCTCTCCTGATTGGTCTCCCCAAAAGCCGTACTGCCCCGCTACAGTCTGTAATGAATGCTGCAGCTAGACTGATTTTCCTATCCAGTCGGTCCTCTCACACCTCGCCCCTCTGCCAGTCCTTACATTGGCTCCCTGTATCCTATAGGAGTCAATTCAAAGTGCTAACCCATACATTTAAAGCACTGAACAATTCCAGCCCCTCTTATATATCTTCACTGATCCAGAGGTATGCCCCTCCTCGTACCCTCCGCTCTGCCCGCGACCACCTCCTGACCGCTGCTCGCACCCGTACAGCCAACTCGCGCTTGCAGGACCTCTCACGGGCGGCTCCTCTCCTATGGAATAACTTGCCTACTGCCATCAGACTCTCCCCTAGTCTTCAATCATTTAAGAAGGGCCTTAAAACCCATCTCTTCAGGAAAGCGTATGGCCTCCCAGAGTAATCTCTCCCTTACATACCTGTCTCTTGCTCTCTCCTATGGGATAGTGCTTTGCTCTCTCCTCCAGCACTGCTTCACTCCTACTTGATATTTCCTATCCTAATGTTTCTAATACCCCACCTCCTATAGACTGTAAGCTCATTTGAGCAGGGTCCTCTTCAACCTATTGTTCCTGTAAGTTTTCTTGTAATTGTCTTATTTATTGTTACATCCTCCCCTCTCAAAATATTGTAAAGCGCTACGGAATCTGTTGGCGCTATATAAATGGCGATAATAATAATAATAATAATAATAATCATCATAGTTAATGAGTGTGTTTAAGAGACTAACTAGTAGGTAAAGCTGTAACAAGCTAAATATTTTTTTTATCATTGAATATATTCTGTGGATGAAGTAGTTTGCTTCTGAGATTCTGTTATTCTGACATTGCTGCAGTGTGCTGTTTTGTTCAGAGTTAATGTTTATTTGTACCAGTAATGTTCAATGCTCTTCATTTATATGAATATTATTAGAAGTTCTTTCATCTTGAATAAGAAATAGGTATGGCCCCGAATCATTCTGAAATAAACCTCAATTCAAGGCGAAACTGCACAAAAAGAGTTTTGAAATACGATTGTTTAAAAGTACAATTCCACAGGATAAGTACATCTTTAAAATTCTTTGATTAGCAAGGAAAAAAAACTGAGGACAAATGAAATATATTTATATTAATTTTACAAAGTTACACTTCCAACAATAAATAATTTAGACTCCAAAAGAAAATAATTTTTTTAAAACCAAAGCAACTTAGTAGACAGCTAAATCCAAAAAAGGAAACAAAAAAAATAAATACTCTTTATACATTTGTCAGATGGATCTTTCCAGTTGCAACTCCAAAGGTCCGAATCACTTAAGATGAGGTTGTTTAATTTAGGACAACAGAACCTGGATGGCCCATAGAGGTCTAGAGGATCCAGAGGTTCGTTGGCATTTTTCAAAGACCAGTTTGACACTTATATCTGCCTCCATATGTACAATATGTCAGCAACCCAATATATAAATTACTTAGGTGGCACTCAAATTGCAATTTTGGTGAATCTGGCAATAGATTTTTAGAATCTGCTTGAAATATAATATTTTAGTTTCTGTGGAATGCATTCACTGTTTCTGAAATTTCGATGTGCACTGGAGCTCAAGATACTTGTCCAAATACAGTAATTTGAAGTTGGACACCACATCACTTTAATCTAATCCCTTTGGGATTAAGAATCAATTTTGGAGCAGGGATCTCAGCTAAGCCTTTCCCCTATTCTCAATAATTTCCCACACACTTCTTCAGGTTTAGAGACAGCTGACATCACTTGGCATTCTGACTGCTTTTTGGAAAACCCAGTCATGGTTCCCACAATTTATGGAATTTCCCATTGTTATTCCATCAGTACCTACTCCATCCCAACAGGTCCTCTGTGACATGGATTGTTCCTCTGAACCCTCTGCTGCAAGACAGCTCCCTTCCCCTCTCGACTTAACTAATTTCCAGGGACATTGGTAATTCTCAGTAAGTTTTAGATGTGATTGGATACCTACTTGTAGAGGCATGGACCCCAGAACTCATAAGTTTTATCATTTCACTAGACGATCCTGGTCTGGCTGGTACTTAGCTAAGAACTTGATCCCTTTTTTGCCCCTGTGGTGACTTCCGTGCAATAGTTGACATCTCTATATGAAGCTGGCCATGCATACAGGACAGTTAACTTCTATGGATTGGCTATCTCTTCGACCCACCCTTTGATGGATAACCAGCAGGTCAACATTCACTGTTTCATTGTTTGCTCAAGGATGACAGGTTGTCCAGTCTGCCTAGACCCAGATACTCTTGTAACTGGGAAGTCTCCTGTGTCCTCACTCTTTGCAAGTCTTGCCCCCCTTTCCCAGAACTTGCTGGGTCATGATGCTTCCTCTTTTATCCCTGATGGATTGGTCTTTGACATTTCTAGCCACACTAAGATTGCCATTAAGTTGGTCCCTTACCCAGATTTCCTAGCCAAAAGTCTGCTGTGCCCGGTGGAATGTTTAAGAGAGTATGAACAAAGGTCAGCTTCCTCTAGACATAATTTGTGCCCTAAGTGTTTTCTATCGTTTAATCCCCCATTATTGCTGGTTTCCAGCCCTTTCCTGGCTCTTTTGGTTATCTTGGTCATACAACTGGCTCTATTGAGAGGCAGGTGGGGGCCCTAAATACCAATAAGGGGGGGACCTATTGTCCTCCCCCTGGCCCCCACCCCTGAGCAGTGGGTGGGGCCCTAAATACCAATAAGGGGGACCTAATGTCCTCCCCCCTGGCCCCCACATCTGAGTGGTGGGTGGGGGGCCTAAATATCAATAAGGGGGGGAACCTATTGTCCTCCCCCGGCCCCCACCCATGAGCGGCGGGTGGGGACCTTAAATACGAATAAGGGGGGGACCTATTGTCCTCCCCTCTGGCCCCCACCCCTGAGCGATGGGTGGGGGCCATAAATAAAAATTGGGGGGGGACCTAATGTCCTCCCCCCGGGCCCCACCCCTGAGCGGTGGGTGGGGGCCATGAATAAAAATTGGGGGGGACCTGATGTCCTCCCCACTTGACCCCCACCCCTGAGCAGTGGGTGGGGTTCAGAAATAAAAATTGGGGGGGCGCTCACAGGTGGGGGCCCTAAATAAAAACGTAACCCCCCCAGGTGACTAGGGGTCCATAAACCCCTAGTCACCCCCTCCCCCCAAAAAAATAACCCCTACGTACCCCCCACATCCTAAAAATAATGAGGGGGGACCCTTATCTAAATTCCTGTAAAAAAAAATAGACTTACCTTTTGATGTCTTCTTTCTTCTAAACTCTTATTTTTTCAGCCCAAAAAAGGCCAAATAAAAATCCATAATAACTGACGCACTTAAAAAAAAAAAAAAACGAGTGCAAAAAAAAAAATATTTCACCCATGGAGGGCTCCGTGCAGACTGAGCTCTGCAGGGTGGGGAAAGGCTTATAAAGCCTTGCTCCACCCTTTAATTAGGCTCAGAGCACTCTGATTGGTGGGTTTAAGCCATCCAATCAGAGTGCTCTGACAGGTAAATGATGAGACTGGCAGGTAAGTCTCTACATTTACCTGTCACAGCACTCTGATTGGTTGGCTTGAAATCCACCAATCAGAGTGCTCTGTGTCATTTTACAAAGCATGGGAAAGTTCTCATTTTTATTTATGGCCCCCACCCACCGCTCAGGGGTGGGGGCCAGAGGGGAGGGCAGTAGGTCCCCCCTCATTATCTTTATGGCCCCCACCCACTGCTAAGGGGTGGGGGCCAGGTGGGGAGGACAGTAGGTCCCCCCTTATTGTTATTTAGGGTTCCCACCTGCCGCTCAGGGGTGGGGGCCAGGGGGAGGACAGGCTGCTCACTGCTTACTAGACATGCCCCTACTTGCAGTATAGCGAGTAGGGGCTGAATTTACTAATACTAAGTAATCTTCACTTAGTATTAGTAAATTTGTCTGAAAGACCAATTTAGGTCTTTCAGCCTTTTGGTAGATAGCTCCATGATTCCGTGGGAATTAGGGAGTTATCTACTAAGCGGCTGCTTATTTTATGTTATTTTAAGTTATTTTAAGTGATTTCCCTATCCACATTTGTTTGCAGGGCACTTGTCCTACTCTTACCCCCATTTTACTTCCTTTTGCAGCCCTCTAGCCCTTCCCAGAACTTTTTATAGAGCCATTTTTGTGCCCAAAAGTTCGGGTCCCCATTGACTTCAATGGGGTTCGGGTTCGGGGTCAAGTTCGGGGTCAAGTTTGATCCCGAACCCGGACTTTTTTTCGAAGTGCAGCCGAACCTGAACATCCAGGTGTCCGCTCAACTCTAACTATGACTAAGGGGATTTAATCATGTAAGTCCATCTTCACAAGTTCTCTTTTAAATCCATCTATTATTATGTTTTCTCCTTGGTTATTGCAAAGCTTTTGAAGCTTAGAGACCTCTGTCTCTGAAAATAAAATTACAGTAAAGTGCTATTTCACAATGAACAGTTATGATTTCATGAGAGACAGTGAAGGGAACTTTGTCCCTCGACTCAATGTACACTCTTGTGGTCACGTTTCCCTCCCAGTTGGCTTTGGTTTTTAATTTGTCCTCCTTTACTATGTTGCACATCTCCCTGCTTCTAACTAAACCTCCACTCTGTGATGCATTTTATTAGTTTGGCTATTGTTATTGTATTTATATAGTTTATAGTTTATATAGTTGACACAGATTTTCTATCTGACTGTGTCTGGTTTTGTCATATGTTATCATATGTTTATATGTGTGTATATATATATTAGATTGAATTATGGGGTAAAGCTTCCTGATTCTTCTGTCTTGCCTCTCTTTCCATGTGGCTTCAAAGATTATTGTTATTTTTACAGGAATTTGTTTCCTGTATGATCCAGTTCCTGGTTCTTAGTCTGTTTCCATGTTTCTCAGTGTTCCGTTATCTATGTGATAGTCATGTTCTTCCTACTGTGTGGACTGTTTACAGTTATGTCAAAGAAAGAAGATGTTTAGGGTTTGGTGCTACCAGACAACCACCAGAGGGACTTCCAGGTCGTTTGGCGATTTTTGGTCACGATCTGATGCTGGACATCCTTACGCTATGCATGAGGACATCCAGCACCATGTAAAACATTATACATGTTTTCTTATGGGGAAAATACTAATGCACATTAGGTCTCCCCCGTCAGCTGACATTGGAGGGGAGTTGCGGAGAAGCAGCCAGAAACATCACCGATGGACATTGGCACTGGAATGAGGTAACTGACAAAAGGGGTTATTAAACCTTTCTACACCACGGGGGGAGGCGGGAGGGGGAAGGGTGCAAGGTTGGCGGATACTCTAGGGTGCTATAGTGCCAGGAAAACAACTTGTTTACACAATATTCCTCATTTTACTTTCACAAAATATAAGTAATGCCTTTATTGTAATCTATGGCAGAAACAAATTGATGATTTTATAATAAATGGTGCTGTGAAGTAGTCTCTAGCACTGAAATTAAAAATGTTATGAATTAAGTTTCTACAGTTTAAGCCAGGCAATAATTCACCATATGATATAGACCTTTGTGTGTATATTAAGAGGCTTTGCATCCCACTTATCAAATAAACAAACATACTGCTTGTTAGAAAGTAAAGCAATTTACTTAAATTCTGTTAACTCATAACCCAGGAACCTATGTCTGGTCTGCTCACTCAGGAAGCACAGATGCAAGGATTCGCCTAGGAACATTGACTAAGATTAGCTCTCTTAATATATTTCTTGCTGTTCGACCTTGACAGCATCCGGAACACACAGGAGGATGCAAGCAGACGAAATGAGCTCTAAAGTAAAATCATGAACTCTCCTTAACATAAGATTGAATACTGAGTACATTTCTGTATGTCAGGCACCCTTTAGCAGGGAATTACGATTACATAAAATTATGCAGTAATGCTGTTTTACCATCACAAGTGACATTTATTAGTAATTTTTAAAAAAGTGTTGCAACATGCTCATAGGAGATAAAAGCAAAATAGAAGATCAAGATTATGCTGTGGAATGATGGAATTAAAACATAGAAACATAGAAACATAGAATGTGATGGCAGATAAGAACCATTCGGCCCATCTAGTCTGCCCAATTTTCTAAGGAAAATAGATTATTTTTTTTTATATTACTATATACTAATATTTCTCATACTTTTTTGTTTTTGTCTTAACCGACATGTGTATTTCATATAGGCATTAGGAACTTATTATATGTCGCACTAATAGCATTTATTCTGGTTAGAGACAAATGCCAGCTGTTTCTCAGGATATTGCAAAGGGTAGCCTCTGTGCTCCAGGTTTGCATGGTTGTATTTGGCAAAGACTAATTAGTGAAACGGAAATACACAGGGAACGAAGGAAGGTTAAAAAGAAAAGCCAACTAGCAGGTTGGAGGTAAGCTGTTAGATGACAGGAGCTGGGCAATGGAACAACAACTGCAATAGAAGTAACAGGCTGGAGAAAATTCAGCTCTGAAAATAATTGTAGTCAGATGGGTAATCAGGTCAGGAACTACATTTTCAAATCAAGTCTGGCCTGAAACCAGCCAAGCAAATGAGAACGTATTGCTGAGTTAACCAGGCATAAAAAATACAGAGCAGCAAGCAGGGAAAGCTAATGATTATCTGCATGGGGGCTACGGTGACACATGTTATTGTGATGTAGTGTTAACAAATGTGTATTTTGAATTTGGTGAAAAAAAATTCAATGTGCAGAGTTCCATTTAATGCATTGCATAGAACTGTTTCAAAAGAAATGTCTTATTCCTATCTTATTATAGATAACGTATGGTCATGTGCAGGAGTGCAAGTAAAGTTGATGTCATAAATTAACAATCTGTGCAGCCAAAGGCATAATTTTCTCCTTGTCACCAGGCCCTTTGTAGCAAGACAGACGGAGCTGCAGGGAAGACAGAGAGGTATATTCAGGATGTGTGAGAACCTGCAAACAATAAGATGCACCATAGCTGTTCCTTATTGTTTTGTCTAGAATAGACAAACTCCATCTTCAGGGTACATTGAGGTACATCATGATGCATTACTGTGAAAAATGACAGTAAAGCAGAAAACAAGATACTGTCTCAAAAAGACATGTACATGTTTTCAATATCCCATGGTTACACTGTTAATCCCCAGAAAGTAAAAGGTGGTCTTTAAACAGCTTGAACAATACATGGTATATAATAGGAACATTTATACCTCAGGAGATTATTAACAGTTAAATGCTTCCTATCTATGTGTAGGGATATAGAAGAAATTGTTAAATAATATTGGTTATATAACGGACAAAATAAATCATTATTATAATTATTGCTTGTAAAACTTTTTTCTCAAAGTGTTATTTGAAAGTAATAAAAAAGTTGGATGATTATAGACAGAATAAATACATTTACATAATACATTCATTTATATAATACATTTATAGAAAATAAATGAGATTTTGTCTCTGACTGCTTTTTCTTTAAAGGATCACTATAGTGTCAGGAAAACAAAGCAGTTTTCCTGACACTATAGTGCCCTGAGGATGACCCCACCCTCAGGCTCCCCCTCCTGTGGTGCTGAAGGGGCTAAAACCCCTTCAGCCACTTACCTTAATCCAGTGACGGATGACCTCTCCTTCCCGTCCGAAGTGAGCTCCCCTGTCTGACGTCACTGGAGCCAAATGCGCAAGTGTCCATTTCTCAATGCTTTCCTATGGATGCTCTGCGCGATGGAGGCTAAATATACCTCCAGCATCGCAGATGCGCCTCTAGAGGCTGTCCGGAAGACAGCCACTAGAGGCTGGATTAACCCCAAATGTAAACATAGCAATTTCTCTGAAACTATTATGTTTACATGTGAAGGGTTAAAACCTGAGGGACCTGGCACCCAGACCACTTCATTGAGCTGAAGTGGTCTGGGTGACTATAGTGTCCCTTTAACTTTTGTGTGTGTAAGGTTTGTTCTGTTTTCTGTTACTGATTTATGTTTGATTTTCTGTGAGGGAGGTTTGTCTCTTGGCTTTCATGTCATCAACAAGTTTAAACTAGTTGGTCCCTGTTACTTTTTTACCTCCTGACAGATCTAGAAAGACAGACAACAAGTGGGGGCATGTGTGGTGTATACTGTTTGTTACTGCATGAGTGTATATCAATTACACATACACATCACTCACACTGTTCTATCAAACATCGAGAATGCATTTTTCAGTTAGAACCCCACATGTTAGCAGTGGGGAAGGGTATTTGGCATGTTAACCCTACCAAATGTTAAGCTCTAGAAGTATCCATGTTCCCAGTTCCCCCATATAAACTATGTCAAGATTTAGGAATTAATTGATAGGGGATTTTTCCATCCCTATCATTGCTACTGGCTTAACCTAGAAATCAATTTCTTTCAATTCATCACAATTTGTCATTTAGTATATAACCCCAAAACGATTTTTCATCTATTTCCATGACAACAGGGTGATTGCATCATTTAAATATGGACAATGTAATTTGCTACTTACTGAATTCCATGAAAATGAATTTGTTTTGAATAATATTCTCTTTTTATGAGAATAATGTTTGCTCTATCTAATCACCTACAGCAATGCTGCCTTGATTTAGATATCAGTTGAAGTAAATTATGTATGATTTTTTGCTATATTGAATGTAGGTGACAGTAATATGCATACAGATATGTCTTTATATTCAAAGTACAGGAAGGAATCATTTTAATGACTTGTCAATGCTTGTTGATTTGGTCGTTACAGAGTTGAAAATCTTATGCAGCTCTGAATAAATTGTTGGTATTTGTAATCAGAATAAATCTTTTGAGAATGACTATGTAGATTTTCTATGGTAAGTATATTCAGTTAGATAAGAAGTTACAAAAAATAGTTTCAAAATACAGGGCTCAATAATCTGAACTGCAAGTTGTCCAAACATGGGAACTGGCTTATAATATTTAGGGCAAAATAGCACATATGGACAAATTTATAACTACTTGAAATTAGAGATTCTGTCTAATATGACTATTTCTATGTACAATTTTGCAAGTCAATTTTCAGTTCAACAGAATTTCCTTTTAGTAAATGAAGTAAATATAGTCTTTTTAGCACGGTAAATAAAAAGTATTTTGGGTATATATCCATGAGCTTTGTACACAAGCATGGAATGCCACATATTTTCCATTTTTTAGCAAACTAAGAAAAGGTCCTCTTGCAGTATTGTCCTGTATTTATTCCATCCATTCTTTGTTCAGTTCTCACAAGGCTCCCAAGTCCTGCTGATCAAGGCTCCCAAGTCCTGCTTATAACACAATGATTCCACCAACATATGTCACTGTAGTAATAGAGTTTGCTGAGGTATAAAGGGTTTTATTTATGACACATATAAAGCAGCTGTGTAAATTGTGGCCACAAATGTCTATCCTGGTCTTATCTGATTACAGAACCTTTCCCCACATCTTAGCTGAGTCAGCCTCAAGCTTTTTAGCAAACTCTATTTGTGTTTTCATGTGGCTGGTTTTGAGCAATGTTTTCTTTTTTGCCATCTTCCCATATAGGCCAATTTGATGCAGAACATGTTTACAGGGGCACATTTAACCCAGTCTCAGCAATGGACCACTGTAGATCCTTTAAAGTGACTGATGGTCTCTTCTTTACTTCCATCAGAAGTCTCTTCCTTGCATGATCACTAAGATTTTAAATATAAACTTTTCTAGGTGGTGCAATGTGACTTCTTATTCTAGCTATTTAACCCAACAGTACTTATTGTGTTTCCCAAACACTTTGATATTACTTTGTACCCTTTTTGTATGTGAAAATGTATCTGAGGAAGGACCTATCTTGGCAATACTTTTATTTGCTAATCCAAATGGTTTTATATTTACCTTGATTCCTACTTCTTCTCGCTCCTGGATTCAACTTTCAATAAGAGGAAAGAGGTTATTCTTGCCACCCATTGCCATCTGGGGAGGCACCCTCAAGATGATTTTATACTCTACATCTTGAGAGTGCAAATTACCAACACATTCATTTTCTATATTATAACTGTACACTATGGATTTAATTTTTTTTGTTTTTAGGTTATACAGCTGTATCCCTTTGTTTTCTACATATTTATTCATTGTTTCATGTTGTACCTATCTTGGAAGGCTACCCCGGATTTTTTTTTTTTTAATTTTCCCACTGTAGATCCTTTAAAGTGACTGATGGCCTCTTCTTTACTTCCCTCACAAGTCTCTTCCATCCATGATCACTAATGAGTTTTCAAAGATGACCTTTTCTAGGTAGTGGCTGGGTAGTGCAATGTTTTAATTTTTTTTATATGACCTTTTCTAGGTAGTGTCTGGGTGGTCCTTTTCTAGATAATTAATCCAACAGTACTAACCAGGTTTTCCAAACACTTTTTCTAACTGCTGTACTTTGAGTAGGCTAACTATTATTGTTGTAGAATGCCCTTTCTAATTTGTTGTCACACCTTTTGTTTGGACTTTCTATCAATCCTTGCCTGCATTAGTACATTTTTCAGCTGTGTAAGCATGGAGCTTACAGAACAGAGAGGCTTAATAGTTTTCCAAAATGGATACTTTAGTTTTTTAAATCAAAATATTCCAAATATTTTTCAATTTAAAAACCAGTGTCACCATAAAATTGCAAGGCTATGAAGACAGACAGACAGACGGATGGATGATAGAGAGATAGATAGCTAAATAGATCATTACTTTACACTTTGAAATTTGGCTTGTTTTGCCTCTCTGCGCAGGTCCCGCAGTTGCTCCTCATGTAAGGCCCTGAGCGGGGAAGGGCCAATACTTTGACTGCAAAGAGCTTCTAGCTCCACCTGCAGGGTGGCATACTCCTTCTCCAGATCTCTCACCTGGAAAACCCACTCTCCATTAGCTTGACTGGGACTACAATAGAATTGTCTAGCATTTTATTTATTAACGTGTGCCAGGAAACAAAACGTATCTCTTGATATTTCAGCTGCGTGGGAAAACACATTCCATATTTAACTAGCCCTTATAGGGTTAATGAAAACCAATACTAGCCATAGATAAAGGTTAGAATGTACCTTACCATGTATGAAATAATTCCATAATATTACTGTAATGTATTTATGGGCAGTTAAAGGGTTAACACTAAGAACACACTTTGAATGCTAATCCTCTTGATGTACTTAGTTAACCTGTCGTTAACAACCACCATAGATAGATAAAGAATGTTCAACTTATTATAATGCGGTAAAGAGGAGCGAAAAAGAAGCGTGGTTAGTGGTCCACTTAATGGAGACTTGGCCTGGTCGCAATGTTTACATCACATTGCACATCATAATAAAAAAAAGAAAACTGACTATTTTGTAAGATAATAATCCCCTAAGGTCCACCAGAGCAACAGTAAGGAATACACAGGATGCATCAGTTTAAATGTAAGCTACAAGACTCATAATGGGACCCAAAACTTTGACCCTCCACAAGCCTTGTTATAAAAGGGGGTGGGGGTAAGGGTATTTGTATCATGGCATTATAGTCTTCTAATTCTGTTTTCCTACTGGTGTACTCTGTATCAAATACAAAAGCAATAAAACATCTTTCCACCATATCCAGTTGATCTCACCAAAATGATGCAGTGAAGAAAAGGCTATACTAATATC